>NC_139235.1:3757237-3929244 GCF_977018435.1 Lepisma saccharinum
GAACAAAGCAAGATCCGAAAAGTTGTTCATTGATGCAGTTAGGTTATTTTACGTCGATTTTCTGACACTTTTGCTAATCGCGACGATGAGGATGAGTGAGTATATGATGAAATTGATCAAGGAACACTTGAGGAGGTGTGTTGGTATATAGAAACAACACAAAGTCCAGAGATGAAACAATACGTCTACAATGTTTTGTTAATGTGTGACCAGACAGTTTTTGTACCTGTAAATAGTCCGTGTATCTTTTCTTCTACCAGAACAGCGTATGCAGCTGACACGCATAGTATGTAATTGTGCCGTTCTGTTCTACATGTGTACGAATTAAATGTACTACTTCTCACAGGAAGGTTAACTTTCAATGTATCATTTATCCAAATTGACTAATATAACAACAGGATGTTTGTGAGTGTCGATTCATCAATTTCATCATATCATCAGTCATCCCCATCTTCGCAAATAAACTAGCGGGCAAGAACCTTATCAACTTAGAAAATCTGCCTTCTCCCGGCCCGACCCCTGCCACACACTATACCAGGTACCGTGTCAAAACTCGCAGCCCAATGAATTCACTGCAACTAAAACCCCAAGAAATCAAACATCCATTTCCCGAGACAAAGACATTTCCTATCGTTAGTAAGAATCGTTTAATAATATGATTAGAGGGAAATGGGGAAAATTCCATCCAACTCCACCCAAGCTTAAACATTTATCTCGAACTATCAGTATGTAACGAATGATAGCTTGAGTACCTATTGGCTTCTATGATTGCTATTCATTCCTAAAATTTTATTTGCAGGGGTGATCCCCCCTTACCAACCAAAAACCAAAAACGCGTAGTTCTCCAATCAACTGATTTGGTCACTGAACTACTTTTCATGTTTTACATGTACCTCTCCAGATAAGCTAGCAAGAATGGGACTCCTGGAACTGCGTGCCAATAAACTAGCGGGCATGTATCTCACAACACTGCCTTCTCCGTGCCAATTAACTAGCGGGCATGTGTCTCCCAACACTGCCTTCTCCGTGCCAATAAACTAGCAGGCATGTCTCCGAAACTGCCTTCTCCCGGCCCAACCCCTGCCCACACTATACCAGGTACCGTGTCAAAGCTCGCAGCCCAACGGATTCACTGCAATTAAAACCTTAAGAAATCAAACATCCATTTCCCGAGACAAAGACATTTCCTATCGTTAGTAAGAATCGTTTAATTATATGATTAGAGGGAAATGGGGAAAATTCCATCCAACTCCACCCAAGCTTAAACATTTATCTCGAACTATCAGTATGTAATTAATGATAGCTTGAGTACCTATTGGCTTCTATGATTGCTATTCATTCCTAAAATTTTAATTGCAGGGGTGATCCCCCCCTTACCAACCAAAAACCAAAAACGCGTAGTTCTCCAATCAACTGATTTGGTCACTGAACTACTTTTCATGTTGTACATGAGCTACCTTTCCAGGTAAGCTAGCAACAAAGGGAATATATAAACTAGCGGGTAAATTATCTTCCGATAGTGCCTTCCCCCAGCCCAACCCGTGTCCTACACATTTTAGAGTGTCAAAGCTCGCAGCCCAGTGAATTCACTGCAATTAAAATCTTAAGAAATGGGGAAAATGCCATTCAACCCACCCAAATTTAAACATTCATCTCGAACTATCTGTATGGAACGAAAGCAAAGATAGCTTGAGTATGTTCTTTATACATATGACTATATAAATATAATTTTCCATATGACTAGGTCTTTTTTTAAGTTATAAATGCATACAAACCTTAATTCACAATCACTATATACCTACTCTCATTCTCAATTCAACCTAAATAATATGGAATACAACATACATATTCCAGAAATTAAAACAAATGTTACCTTCTTCGATTTCCATACTTAATTTTGAAACTGAAAATTTTGTATGGAAGGTACAATACTTGCATTTTGTTGAGAGTTGTAAATGGGTGGTATTATTTCTGTAAGCAAAATTGTACTATAGCCTTACATAACATGTATCAAACTATTTATACTCTTACGAACATTAATTTATATACTCTGAAGTTTTTACCTTCAAGTGTTGTATTGTTTATAAGATGGTTACTTAGTAACATGGACCAACAAAATTCACACTGGCATTCTTGCAAAGAATAATGATTCTGTTAATTGACATTTAACCTACAATTGTTGTATTATTTATAAAATGATTACTTAGTGACATGAACCAACTCGAAAAACACTAGCATTCTTGCAAATTATATTGTTTTTGTTAATTGACATTAAGTTAAAAATAACAATTATACGAAGCAGCAAGACGCATAAGATACCGCAACCGGCTTAATGGAACACAAGTCATGCAGTATTCGGATGAGTGGCTGTCGCAATATCAGGTTCAATGTGCAATACTAAATTGAGTAAACAACTTAGAACAAGGTCAGAAGAAAGTCAAAAGCAAATAAGTAGAATAGAAATGATCAGGTCTAGCTACTTAGCCTAATTCTAGTATAATATAGCTCCTACAATGAGCCGGACCTTGTGGCCGAGTGGTTAGTACATCGCGCTGCGACGCCAAGGGTCCCGGGTTCGAATCCCGCTCGGGCTTGGTTCATTGTGAATGTCCATTCATCAATTTCATCATTTCATCAATCATCCTCATTTTCGCAAATTAGCCAAGAGACACAAAACACGAAGTACAAAATAAACTAAATCAATCAATCAAGCTCCTACAATGTAATGCAATGTTAAATGACCTATTAGCACAACAATAGTGCGAAAGGGAAGAATATCGAGATAAAGCAAACCAAGACAGAAAAAAAGAGAACTAGAACTAATGTTGCCGAAACCCAACAAACATTCAAAGTCCCAATTATTACTCCTGTTCGGTACTGACTCTTAATCGTTGCTTATGGATGTGCTTACATTATAAATACAGATACACCTTAATTCACAAACATTACATAACTATTTTCACTAAATAATATGAAATACAACATACATAAGCCTATTTCAGAAATAAAATGTTACCTTCTCTATATTGCATCCAAATAAACACCTTAATTTTGAAACTGAAAATGTTGTATGACAGGTACGATACTTGCATTTTGTAGAGAGTTGTTCATGAGAGGTACTATTCCTGCAAGCAAAATTCTGCTATTGGCTTCCATAGCATGTATCAAACTATTTATATCTTAAGAATAGTCATTTATATACAGTCAAGTTTTTTTCGTTTAATTGTTGCATTATTTATAAAATGGTTACTGAGTAACATGAACCAACAAAAAACACACTGGCATTCTTGCAAAGTATAATGATTCTGTTAATTGACATTTAATCTTCAATTGTTGCATTACTTATAAAATGGTTACTTAGTAACATGAACGAACAAAAACACACTGGCATTCTTGCAAAGTAGCTATAATGATTCTGATTCTGTTAATTGACATTTAATCTTCAATTGTTGCATTACTTATAAAATGGTTACTTAGTAACATGAACGAACAAAAAACACACTGGCATTCTTGCAAAGTATAATGATTCTGTTAATTGACATTTAATCTTCAATTATTGCATCATTTATAAAATGGTTATTTAGTAACATGAACCAACATAAAAGTTGACAGTTGAAGTGGATGGACGTGCTTGAATAGAGCTCCGCTCTTTCAACACTTTTTTCTTCTTTTTTTATGTAGCCAGTGCGGCATTCTATTCTCCACCCCTGTACATTGCCACAAATTCCGCCAGTGGCGCGACGAGCTCGCTGAGCAACATTTTCGCTCGTTGAGCAGACAGATCACTTACTTGACGGTATGAGTGAGTGAGATGGCCTAGCCCAGTACTCTAGGAAGAACTGCATTTTGCTGCATGTGGGCCCCGAAACCTCTAACGAAGATGTATACAGCATCGCGCTCCAGTCATTTCAAAATAAACCTTCAACTGCATGCAGCACATCGACCAGTGCCTCAGGCTTGGCCCTCCAAAAATATCTTCTGCGGAAGTCTTGAGATCGGGAAAATTCCTCATCATAGTAAAATTTGTAAGTTACCGCTCCAGGAACGAGGTGTGGAAGTCTAAAAAGCTGCAAAAGAGCTCGTCTCTATTAATTACTGAGTCACTAACCGCCTACAGACAGAGGGGGATGAGTGATGATATGATGAAGGTGATGAATGGACACTCACAAACATCCATGCCCAGGCCAGGATTCGAACCCGGGACCCCTGGCGTCATAGCGCGATGTGCTATTTTTTTTTTTTAAAAGGAATACCCCTACGTGGCGGTATCCCAGATTTTACACACAACGTTTCTTTCAATATAGTACGGTCAAATTGTGAAAAATTGAAAATGTCACTAAAAGGCTTTATTTTTTAACCCTATTGTATTGTCACGCATCGTCTGCTTGTATACGTCGGCTGCAACAGCCAGAGTAGTTGGCTAGACATTGTAACTCCTTGTTACAATGAAGCGAATATATGTTTATCTTAACAGTGTGGGTTTGAAACAGGATTCTTTACAAACACAAATGGTCCAGGAAGATGTCTAGAGCTAATAAGCTAGAAGATCAGTTTTCTTTTGTCATCATAAAGCAGGGAAATTCACAGAGCAATCCGAAAGCAAAGGAATCAATACTGTATTGCCGTAATGTTGGAAGCGAGTTGCATTGCCGCTACGACAGCGCCTCTGGTGGCACGCTTTCGCATTCGCACTAGTCCGCGTGCACGGCAGCCCAGTCGTGTAGTGATGGGTTCAAGCCGTTCATTTGTGCGAGTCGACTCATGAGCGCTCGCTCACTGAGAAGAGTCGTTCAAATGAGTCGTTCAAAAGAGTCGTCAAGCTTCTTTTTCTCGAAACACATGCCTGAAGAGGAGGAAGGGGGGTAGGAGGTGTTGAAGCACATGATTGTATTTAAATAAACGAACACAACGGAATATATCAGCCTCTGTCCTTCAAGATTAATAAATTGTATTGCATTTTTGTGTATGTGTGTGCGTGTAGCCGACTAGATGGCCAAGATTCTGAAGTAATCGACATTTGATCTTGTCACAGAAGTTCCTGGGTTCTAGTCCCGGTCTGGGCAAGGATATTCTTTATGAGTGTCCCTTCATCTATATCATCACGCATCATCCTCATCGTCGCGATTACTTAAAATTTGAAGAAAAGCGGCATAAAATAAGAAAAATACAAATACGAGTCTGTGTGTGTGGATATACATATGTGTAAACAGTAAACACACACGCACAAACAAAATTTATTGCACATACTTGTTTTTATTACTCTGCCTCATGAGTGAGATTTTCTATATTTGTATCTTGTTTCAGTTTACATTTCATGCTGCGGATAATGCAAATTATGCAGTACGATAGCATACACAGAAATGCTATATAATTATATCAACCTTTTATTAGTAATAACGTGCATTTACATATTCTTCCTTTTTTTGCATTCGATCACTGGTTTTAATATCGCAACAAATGTGAGAAAGCGAGTCAACAAAATGCACTCCAGATCTGCGCTGCGACACATGCTTGCATTTCCACGAGCATCGCTCGTTCACGACTCTTGAAACAGCACGAAGAGTCACAGCACAGTCCCACGACTCTTTCCCCATCATTCGTTCACGACTCTCGAGACGGCACGAAGAGTCATTAAGCACCTTAACGACTCGCTCGCCTTAGCGACTCTTCTCCTCCCTCATCGTTCACGACTCTCGAGACGGCACGAAGAGTCATTAAGCACCTTAACGACTCGCTCGCCTTAGCGACTCTTCTGCTCACTCGTCGTTCGCTCGCGAGTCGCGAGCTCTCTTACACAAGGCGCGGCGGCGGCAGTCTCGCCAGCAGACTGGATCTACAGTTTAGAGTAGGATCCACCCGCTCGCTCTCCGCGGATGGCTAACAGCTGTGTTTAAGAAATATATATCGCTCTTGAACATTATCCATGTCCATCCCATATCCATGTCCATAGCTTTTTGTTGTTCTACAGTCATTCAATATAAGTTTCTGCCAATATCATAATGTATGATCGAATTTCTATAAAGCGGGCCAAATTATACGTATGTATTTTTTTTTAATGTTGCTTTCTACTAGTAAAACACCTTAACACGTAGGCTCACCGCAGATGGCCAACAGCTGTTTATATCACTCGTGAACATGACCCATGTCCATCTTACGTAGTTGTTCCTAATTCTGCAGTCATTCAATAAAAGCTTTTTTGCAGTATCATGTACGATGAGATTTATGATTAAACTTCTATATTTATTATTTAATGCTGTTTTCATTAGTAAAATATTTCCACGTTAATGTTAATGAAATATTTCACGTCATATGAAAACGACTTTGTCAGACAATGTTTAAAGTTCACTTTATGCTCAGATAGTCTAATCGGGATTGAAGCTACATTTTAAAATGGGGTCTAAATCACTGGGCAAGGTGCCTCCACCGAGGATCGAATCCGAGACAGGAAGCGATTTCCTTACCAGGATTTAACAAGGAATGAAAGGATGGCTGAATAACATAAATAAAACATACTCCATGGTGTAATTCTTAACTGAATATAAAAAATTGTAAGTTATAATTTTTGTTTTAATACATGTTTCTTATTTTCACTAAAGGTTTATCATTTGAACTTGTGCTTGCTGCTTGTATTACGTCATTTTCGGATTTGGAGTAACAGAAAACAAAAGGTGTTTATTGTCTTTGATCTTGCTTTAGAAAATAATGATTGGTTGATTGATTTGGTTTATTTTACTTCGCTTTTCTGTCACTTTTTTTGGGTAATCGCGAAGATCAGGATGAGTAATGAGGTGTACTAACCACTCCACCATGGAGGCCGGCGCTTTAGAAAATAATTAAAAGTAACAATCGCTTTCCACACTAAGTATTTTGTGTTGCAAATTATAAATTACTCCCCCCCTTTTCTGATTCACCCTAATAGCATAGTGGTTAACGCTGTCATGTATTAAAATGCTTTGCTTGGCAAAAATTGCTATAAGTCCACTTTTATGCTCCAATAGGCTAATCGGGTCTCCCCGATGGCGTAGTGATAACGTCGCCGGTAATCAAGGGGTACCGTGTTCAATACAAAGTGGAGGTTCGGATCCCACTTTAAACTGTAGGTCCAGTCCCGACTATCCTATCTGCACATAAAGTGGACTTGAACAATAACAACTCAAAATAGGCTAATCGGAATATTGTAATCAAGAGGTCTGTGCCTAACACCTTCCCAAAATTTTTACAAGACTCCCCTAATATTTTTTACTAACATTTAATTTCTTGTAATTTTAGCGCTAATGGTTTGGCCGAACTTGAAATTACAGGACAAATTTGTTGGCTGTTCTTCGCTGCCCGTCATGGGCTGGGGTTGCGCGCTCTCTCTCTGCAAACAACAGTCGCGAGCTCGCGAGTCGACTCTTTCCTTCGTTCAAAGAGTCGTGGCACACTTTAGCGACTCTTTGAACGAAGGAAAGAGTCGACTCGCGAGCATGCTCCTTCCCCTCTCATCGTACACGGCACGTTTCTGCCCGCTTCACTCAACTAGGGGTAGGGAAAAGGAACAGAGAGGACCCCCCCTCCCTCTCCTCTCCAGTCCCCATTTTCTGCCCGCAGAATCGACTTGCTTTCTTTCAAAAATTCCGGCCGCCAGGCGAGTATACACTTGCGCATGCGCCTTCCTCGCAAAATTCGTGGAAAGGAAAGGGAATAATGGAATAATAGTTGCTTGGCGGGCGGAGGAGTCGTGGCACACATACGACTCTTTGAACGTGTCGTTCAATTCTGGTGAACGAGTCGTTCACCGCTCACAAGAGAGAGTCGTTACTTTTGAACGACTCGTTCACGAACGACCCATCACTACAGTCGTGGTAGAGAAGTGATCGAGGATGGAGGAGGAGTTAAGGTGTTCCGCGTGTAAACAGCTTTACAGCAATCCGGTATTGTTGCCATGTTACCACGCCCTCTGTCTGAACTGTGCAGTTCATTTGCAACAGCCGGCACCCCAAAATCCGGCCCAGCCTGCACCAGCAGAACCCGTGAACGAAACCATCGCGGAATTGGGACCCGACTACCCAGACGTGGATAAACTCTCGATTTTGAGCGAAACAGACAGCGGCGTGGTGTGTAACAGCCGGCCAAACAGTTACGTTGGTACTCCCAACATACAAGGGATCCTGTTCCCTCCTCTTCAAAGCAGTGCACTGTCTTTGACCTGCCCTCTGTGTCATAAGGTTGTCTACTTCGACGAAAACGGAGCCCACAATCTGCCGAAGTATCGTGCCATGCAAACAATTGTGGACAAATATGGAGAGAGCAAGAACTTAACTATAAAGTGTCAACTGTGTGAATCAGAACCGCGCGACGCTACCGTTATGTGTGAGCAGTGCGAGGTGTTTTATTGTTCTGCTTGTAGAGACAGCTGTCACCCTGCCAGAGGTCCTTTGGCAAAACACACCCTCCTCTCTCCACAGCAAGGAAAAGTCGCCCTCAGAAGCAAGACTCGAAGCAAGGACCAACAGTGCGGCGAACATACAGAAGAGGCATTGTCCATGTATTGTATGGTGTGCAAGATACCTGTTTGTCCCCTGTGTCTGCATGAAAGCAGGCACACAAGTCATGATGTGCAAGCAATCAATGCTATGTGCAAGGCCCAAAAGGTTAGTACAATAATTCACTTTTCTGACCGCAATTTCTTGTTCTGTAAACAGAAGGGTTTGGACTCGATTGACTGATCTATCTGCGAACGTTGCTTGTCGTGTCGGAATCTGTAAAACGTTTGTCATTTGTCCGTATGTATATTAATCGAAATTACGAAGAGCACGACACACTTTTTCTTATTGCAAGTTCATTGTAGTTGCAATTGTGAAGTTTTTGTCAACATAATTATTCTTGCTATGAAAAAAACACAAGAAAATGACAAACGTTATTAACCAAGTACAATTACTAATCTAACGGCAGTACTGTTTAATGCTATACTGTGCAAGGGCAACAAAAATGTTTGTCCGTCTTACAATGTTATTAGGCCTTTACAATTCTTTATGGTTTTCTTTGGCACTGATGTAAACCCGACTGTTTATTTATACACCGAATGGTGCACTCAAATAGACTGTGCCCTCGGATTTAGTAGTTTTGATTGGCACAGAGCGATTCTAGGAACCATGTGGTATTGATGGAAAGTTGTGAGGCCTAACGTGTATGCTAGTTTTACGATAAGCTCCCCCCCCCCCCCCGTTACAAGAGGCGGGGCCATGATTAAGTCACTCCGAGGCGGAGTGAAATGTGCACTTTCCACCAAAGAACGTGCTGAAGCCAACTGCAGTGCCATCGCTAAAATTACACCCAATTACTTCAGTACTAAATAATCGAAGAAATGGTGCTTATAACAAGCTATGCTTTCAATTTTGCGAAATTTATATTTAGGGTGACGTGACGTTATATTCTTGAAGTGTACAAACATAACGGTTTACTTTTCACGGGCACGTATCATAATCTACGTACGACATTTAACCTACGGTAAGATCTTTTAGTTTTTATTCAAAGTATGCCATTGCGTATTTAGCTATTTTGGACTAAAAATCATACCTTGAATAATAACACTGGTTGCCGACAAGGCAAGAGTTTTTTGCTGCATGAAAAATAATTATACGGTAGTAGATCCCGCTTTGTTGCCATTGAACGACCACAGCCAGTGAAGCGTAAAGACATTGTTGCCAAATCTACGGACTGGCAGGAGGCAAGGTGTTTCCCAACTGCTACCGATGATATATTGTTTTTTGTTACTAAAAAGACCGGTTAGTGCCGTGAATCGGTCTTTTCATTTTTTGGGCTGACAGATATAAACTGACTTTATTTCCTTCCCAAATGTTTGCCGTACATCGCCGTCGTTATAATTTTTGATACTACCGTTATAGGCGTCGAGTGGTATAAATATGCGTAGAAACTAACCTAACTAAAAAACAAGGGGCTGCATAGGGTGGGGGGAGGGGACATCACCCAGTTTTATTCCAAATCGATGGCCGAGTGCATAAGTGGTCGACCCTAGATCTTGCCACTGAATGTGGGTTTGAGTCCTGGCCCGGCGGCCTGGATGTTTCTCCTTTGTGTCACTTCCTACATCATTTTTATCTAATAATAGTTAATTTTCATCGTCACGATTAATCTAAAGAGGCAGAAAAGTAACGCAATATAAGAGAATATAAACAAACGGATTATGGGCACTTGATGTCGTATAAAAAGGAACGTCCAGTGTTGACAAATTTTACAATTCAATGTATGCCAGATACAGTCTGTAGCAGTCTGACATTTTTTTAGTTCCATCCGTATATTTGCATTGTGTAATTCTAAATGCTCATAATAATTGAGGAATGTGAGGGTTTGTTATCTAGTGTAACAGATGTTTTGCATATCTGTTATTGCTTTCAGGGAACGTATTACATTTGATCATCTTGTAGTATTTTTTAAAATTATTATTTCAGGCTGACCCATTAATAACCATATTATGGTACTATCTTGTATTATGCTTCGAGTTTTTGAAGTGGATTCACATTATAACATTGTTTCTTGCACATAATTAATCAACAGCAGTATTCGAAATTACTACTTTAGTGCTTATCTATGTGTCGACTAAACAATTCATACGCTATAAACACTATGTGTTTACTATGTAATACTATGTGTTTCCACCTGGCCAGGTATCGAAGCCAGAACCCCTGTTCACTAAAGTAAGTGTATGCTTGCTACTGTTTCGTCAGTTCCTGTCTTTGTGTTGATTTGAATAATCGCGACTATGTGTAATGATGATTGATGACTTACAAAAGAGGATTGATTGAGTGATGAAATTAGTTTATTTTACTTCACTTTTGTGCCACTTTTGTAATCGCGAAGATGAGGATGAGTGATTTGATGAGAAGAATGTACACACACAAAGAATACCCATGCCCAGGCCGGGATTCGAACCCAGGACAAAGGAGGAAATGTAAAAATTATCTCCTCAAAACTTCCTTCTTTGCAGTATCAATCAATTTTTGTCCCTTGCACTGTAAGCACTGGAATGTTAGGATCTTTAGATTTTGAAGTGCGTGTTGATCAAAAGGTTCACTTTTTTAAGGAATATTCGCAATAAATTCAGACTGCATTTTGTTAATTTCCTGCATGACATTTCACTATTGAATTCCATTTTAGTGACTAAACTTTACATTTGACACCAAATAATACGCCAGATATTTGCCAGATAACATTTATAACATCCAACCCTTTTTTAAGATTTTTGTACAGTGTCTCTCAAAAGTTTTAGGACAACGACATTTTAAACTAGGCAACCCAATTTACACAAGCCGTTGGTGGGTTGCGTGCAGAGTTAGGCTCAATTTCAGGGTTGCCACATGCACAATAGATATTTATAAAATACGCGAAAGAAATATAAACAATTATTATTGTATAAAATTATTAAAAATATCACTATTATATCGCAAATGACAAAATTCTTTCTGAAATAAAAAAATAGGTTT
Organism: Lepisma saccharinum; assembly: GCF_977018435.1. NCBI lineage: Eukaryota > Metazoa > Arthropoda > Insecta > Zygentoma > Lepismatidae > Lepisma > Lepisma saccharinum. The sequence continues at coordinate 3,768,721 of NC_139235.1, forward strand.
TCTAGTATTTCATCGCTGATGAGTCTACAGAAAGGAAAAGAGGTGAGAGGAAACGAAGGAGAGGAGAAAGAGAAAGCGAAAGGAGAAGAGGAAAAGTAGAGGAGAGAAGAAAGAGAGGATAGACGAGGAGAGGAGAAAGAGAAAGCGAAAGGAGAAGAGGAAAAGTAGAGGAGAGAAGAAAGAGAGAATAGACGAGGAGAGGAGATGTAGTGAGGAGAATGGAAAAAGATTCGAGGAGAGATGAGGAAATAAGAACAAAGAAGAGAAAAGAGGAGGAAAACGAGAGGAGAGGAGAGGAGAGGAGAGGAGGAGACGAGAAGAGGGAAGTGGAGAGTAGAGTAAAGGAGAGAAAAAGAGAAGAACGAAAAAAGAGAGTGCAGTGGATTCGGAAATATAAGACAGGAAAGGAGATAAGAGGAGTGGAGAAGAGTGGGATGGAGATAAGATGCGAGAAAAGTAGGGAAGGCGATATGAGATAAAAGCAGAACAGAAAGAGGGGAGAGAAGGAGAAGGAACTAGAGAGAAGAGGTAGTTGCAGAAAATGTCGTCTGAGAGTCAAGAATGGATGCATTGGTCAAATTATCGACATGAAACATTCAATAACATTTTGAAATGTATTGGAGAATATATTAGATCGGTGCGAAATGCCTTTTGGCTGAGTTCAGAGCAAATTAAAATCTTCCATGTAAGATCTTTGATTTTACCTGCGATTACACCACTAAAAAAATGAACGTACTTTTTAATATTTATAAGAATTATTCAATTTTTCTCTACTTCTCGGTTCGTTGAAATTGAGATTTTGTAATTTAATATTTCCCCTCCCCCCATCGTTAATTCCAAACTGAATCATTCCGTTTCACACGGCGTGGACAATGAACACAATGGGATATGTCTAAAACTTACGAAAATTTTCTGCCACCGGAAGGGTTTGAACCTACGACCATCAGATTGACAATCCTGAACGGTAGCCACTACCCTCCAAGCTTTCGCTCCTTAAGCAAGGTAAAAGGAGCTGACCAATGTGTAATGTAGATGTAACTCTCCTGCATGTAACGTGCAAACAAGTTTTGTTTGTAACAAAGAAAACGAAAGTAGTAAGACTCGGCGAAAACATTTAATGGAGAATTGCACATGGTGAGAACTTTTCATTCGATATTTGCGGAGGTATCCTTGCATTGAACTCAAGTGGGAAAAGGGGTAAAATTAGCATGTCCTGAATTGCCACACATATAAATAGTTATTTCATTAATATTTGTCAATGTCTTTGAAGCAGTACACAATTATCGTTGGAGTATCATAATTCACGATCTTATATATAAAAATATCCCGTTGAACGTGTGTCAATTCATTTATTTGTTTATTTTTTTTTTATAAATTTCATATGCAGAACAATGTAGCGACTATATACTGCTATTACAAATAATGTTACCATGCTCTTGTTTAATGAAAGGGATTCTTTTTTAAGGAACATCTAGTATGGAGGATCGAACGTGGGACCGCAATGCTTTCAAGAACTCTAACCAATACACTACGCCCTTTGTTTTCTTGGAGCTACAGTTCCTAATTATTCTGTCGCCTCAATATTGTAACGTTATCTGCAAAAAAGAAGTTAAATACTCAGATATAGCTCTGTACTTCTAGAATTACTTTATACACATGCATTTGAAATTTAAATCTGAATTTCTTTCTTCGTATTAGTATATCTAAGCTTGTGAATATATTTTATTTGTAATTTTATAACGGTTTCATGAACATCTACGAAATAGTTCCTTATAACTTGGAATATGGTGAATAGATATGAAATGTCTTGAAATTAATTTTCGACCACTAGATTTTGGCAAGGGAATTATGTGTGATCCGTTTCCAGTCATTCATTGCTTAAACAAACGTTTTAAAACTACGTGGAATTTTCATTCTGGGATAAGTTTCTTTACTTGCTACATGTATGCGAACTACACTCTGTCCCACTTATCTCTGGAGCAGGTGAACGAAAAAAAGTATCTGAGCAGCGATGAACACGTGAGAGGAAACGGATTGCGTGGAGGGAGGAAAACCACTGCAGTTACCAGCCTTCCCAGCAGCGTGCACTGATTCGCTCTGTCCACTCGATCCCCTCTCCCCACTTCTCTTCTGCTATGCGTGGCTTTGCTCCAGAGATGCTGGGACAGGGTACAGTTAATTGTTTCTCAAAAGGTATCATCTATGTCTGTATGCCACACATTGAATTCTTACTCACCTGGAAAAAAATGTCAATTTGTATTCAGGGGTAGTTTCACACTTACAAACTATTTTGGCCTTGATGAGAAGTTTAGTGTAAGTAGGCATTTTGTTTATAATTTTGAAATTGAAGTCGTCTAAGGTTGAAATCCTCATATTTAGGGCTTGAACTCGTCATCCCAAGAGGTTGAAGATCGTCCTCTACTTTGTGCGTGACCTTCTTTATTTTTCTATTCATAATTCATCCTCATCGTCGCGATTAGCCAAAGGTAAGATAAGAAAAGGCCTCCTCCGTGACCGTGCGGTCAAAGGAGCTGTGCTTTGGACTCCGACTGCAGGACGGCATGGATTCGAGTCCGCCTATGCTCACTCTCTAGGTTCTCGGCCTGTGTATGGGACCGGTAGAAACCCACCATCGTGAAGAAATTGGGGAGCTACGAGTGAGTAGCGTAACCCGGTCTCGGAAATCTCCTATGGGGCATGTTCCTGGGTAAACAAAAAATAATCGATCAGACAATTCGATCATCGAAGGCGATAAAATAACCTCCGGTTGACCAAGTTGCCAATATAAATAAATGGAATACAGATTGTCTTCGAGCTTACATTGTTAAAAAGGAGCAGATACACGTATTACTATCCCAATAATTATTCAATACGGTTTTTTGTTTGTCAGGAATTATCACTTAAACTATTGCATGTTGAGCTGGTGCCTACCTAGCCGCCTCTGATGAAATCTACCATTCTTCAGATTCTCTTTAAAATTCGACTCTGGTCACTTGTAACGTGCTGGGTGCAGACACTGTGCATCTAACCACAGTGTTTTGCGATAAGAAGCGGCCTTGAATAGCGTGAGTGAGTCACTTTGATCGCGAGCAAGCTAGACTACCAAGCTTGTCTGCCTTTGAAAACCAAGTCATTTTTTTCATGGTTTCCGAACGCGATTGCTATTGTAGAAGTATATATGTATTCTCTCAAAAGAGCAAGAAAGGAAATTCGACCAATGTTCTCCCGTCGTCTAAAACCAAATAGTATCTATTAAACGAAAAGTTCACGATTGTCAGTAAACGGTTTAATCTATCTGAGCATAAGGTGAATGTAAATACTAAATTTAATAGAAAGATTCTCCAAAATTTCTCTTCCACTGTCTACGTAAGGTCAGTACCCAGAGGAGTGGCCATGTGGGCCATGCTACCACCTCGAACCCTAAAATATTCAAATGTGAACCTATAAATAAATAAATACGAAAATAACATCGTCGATTTTTGAAATGTGTAAAAATTTCAATTTTGCTCTTGCATAAATGAATCTGTTTCTTGCGCAAAAGTCTTCAGGCTGCAATATTGGGTGGTTTTAGTTTTATAATCATTGATGCAAGGCTAGCAGACGTCCGATTCACCGATTTAGTCAGGACAGTGCGTTACTTTCAATCCCTGTCCCGACTTTTTCGAACTGCAATCGTGATGCGAAAATGTCTCTTTATTATTATTTTTTTGTTAACTCATAATTAGACATGTTCTTTATTGTATGAATAATTCTAAGTACGCAACATAGAATTATCATGACTTTGAACTATTTTGTAATATCTGTCTGTCTGTCGCTCTCTCTGGTCTACGTCAATGACAGAAATACAAGCAATATTATTATTTATTTTTAACCCAATTAAAGGAAAGTGTAAGCATTTAAAAGAAATAAGAAAGATCATCACTGTTGCTCTTCCTTACAAATTGTTGTTCTTCGAGGAAGAAAAATTAGAAGGATTTAGTCCAGCACCTTAACACAGTGTCCCACGAGTCTCTCTTGACTAATACTGTCAAATGTCACATGATTTTATGAATAAAATTTTCCGCCTGTTTACGTATAACGTTGCACAGATTTGGTAGTTCGCACACGATGTAATTATTTCGTGTTACCTTACGCAACAGCAAATACATTTCATAAGACTGTTCTGGACTCAAGACTTGCATCAGTAAACAAGCATCCTGTCTGTTACAGTATCACAGGAAAAGAACATCGTCCTGTAATGTTCAAGCCTCTAGATATTTTCCATTAGTAATGTCTAATCACAATAATAAGTTAGAAGAAATAAATGGCATTTTCACAACTACCAATATTCTCGCTTTAATCACTTCGAAAATTATTTCTCGAAGATATCGGTTATACTACAAGAAAGGAAATCAAAATTAAAGTCAAAGTTCAACTATTATTAAAGGGACAGAATACTTAAAAAAAATTGTTGTTTCATTCAAAGGTAAAGGCGTGGTGTAGCGGTTCTTCTACCTGGTTTAAGGAACGAAAGCTTGTAGGGTAGTGGCTACCGTTCAGGTTTGTCAGTTTGATGGTCGTAGGTTCGAACCCTTCCGTTGGCAGAAAATTTTCGTAAGTTTTAGACATATCCCATTGTGTTCATTGTCCACGCCGTGTGAAACGGAATGATTCAGTTTGGAATTAACGATTGGGGGAGGGGAAATATTGAATTACAAAATCTCAATTTCAACGAACCGAGAAGTAGAGAAAAATTGAATAATTCTTATAAATATTAAAAATTACGTTCATTTTTTAGTGGTGTAATCGCAGGTAAAATCAAAGATCTTACATGGAAGATTTTAATTTGCTCTGAACTCAGCCAAAAGGCATTTCGCACCGATCTAATATATTCTCCAATACATTTCAAAATGTTATTGAATGTTTCATGTCGATAATTTGACCAATGCATCCATTCTTGACTCTCAGACGACATTTTCTGCAACTACCTCTTCTCTCCAGTTCCTTCTCCTTCTTCTCTCCCCTCTTTCTGTTCTGCTTTTATCTCATATCGCCTTCCCTACTTTTCTCGCATCTTATCTCCATCCCACTCTTCTCCACTCCTCTTATCTCCTTTCCTGTCTTATATTTCCGAATCCACTGCACTCTCTTTTTTCGTTCTTCTCTTTTTCTCTCCTTTACTCTACTCTCCACTTCCCTCTTCTCGTCTCCTCCTCTCCTCTCCTCTCCTCTCCTCTCGTTTTCCTCCTCTTTTCTCTTCTTTGTTCTTATTTCCTCATCTCTCCTCGAATCTTTTTCCATTCTCCTCACTACATCTCCTCTCCTCGTCTATTCTCTCTTTCTTCTCTCCTCTACTTTTCCTCTTCTCCTTTCGCTTTCTCTTTCTCCTCTCCTCGTCTATCCTCTCTTTCTTCTCTCCTCTACTTTTCCTCTTCTCCTTTCGCTTTCTCTTTCTCCTCTCCTTCGTTTCCTCTCACCTCTTTTCCTTTCTGTAGACTCATCAGCGATGAAATACTAGAAAACCTATTTTTTTATTTCAGAAAGAATTTTGTCATTTGCGATATAATAGTGATATTTTTAATAATTTTATACAATAATAATTGTTTATATTTCTTTCGCGTATTTTATAAATATCTATTGTGCATTTGGCAACCCTGAAATTGAGCCTAACTCTGCACGCAACCCACCAACGGCTTGTGTAAATTGGGTTGCCTAGTTTAAAATGTCGTTGTCCTAAAACTTTTGAGAGACACTGTACAAGGCGTGTCTTTATATCAGGAATTGTTGGGAATAAATCCTGTACCTATCTTATATTATATGGTAAACATGTCAGTTCATTTGAGTTGATATTTGCTGCATCTCTGCTGATATTTCATGAACTATAAATAACAGTTGAGTGGTCGTTTGTACACATGTTTACCTCTGTCATTAAGTGTCCACAGCTATTAATCATTAGATCAGCTCTAAATCATGTGATACATCAATATATCGGAAACTATTATTTATGTTGTAATAACTTTACACTTTAGAGAAGGTTACATGCATCTGTGTAATGTTATATTGTTGAGCATAGAGCATATGGACATTTTTCATCATCTGTTTCATGTCGATCGTGTTACATGAAAGTAGCAATTTTTGGGGGGGGCTTTGCTTCCGATAAGGTCACTCATGCATGACTCATGACCATGAGCTGACCGAACTGACCTCTAGCGGGTGTAGCAGCAAGCTGTTTTCCAGCGCTATCTATGCATTTTGGGACTTTGTGATGTGTGCATTTCCTGAGTCTGCTTTGTTAAAGAAAAAAGTGTATAGGATCATATTTTATTTCCTTTCACGAAAGGGATCTTATCCATTAACGTGCAGAATTCAACGCGTCAATGTCAGAGTTTTTATGAATATCAGTTATGAAATAGTTAAGGAACATTCTGAATATGTAAGGTGCAGTTAAAACAGCAGATATTAAATTTTACACAAGTTAAAGGCAGCTAGAAGCAAATAGGTATAGACTTAAGTTACTGAAGTGAAGTTTTTATTTCAAATTGTTATATTTACGAACGGGACACTCGGGCCATTGTTAAAAAAGTAACGACTTTAAAACGAAGAATAGTGAAACTGGAATTTCGATTGGAACAAAATATGTTCGTATGTCCTATTTTTTGAAACTCGTACATTTGACCAACAAAAAAATTTGTAGCCTCTTTCTTCACTTTATCATGCAAACTATTTTGACGTACAATTTCATACATTTTGTCACTTACCCTCCCCCACTATCCAAAATGCAATTTGAACATATTCCCCTCTTCACATTAATCATCGAACCAATCAAGACATAATTAATTTGGCATAATTAGGATGATAAATGGGCCCGGTGGGAGGTAAGTCACAGGTGCCTGGCAACATTGCCCTTGCACCCTTTCAATGAGCAAACTGGTTTGAGAGAATCCTGCTACATTCAAGCTGGCTGTTGTGTATTACGTAGGCGAATTCTGTGTGTACTTGCATTGGTTTGATATTGAAACTGAATTCGTTTAGTATAATTCGTCCATGAAAGTTGGGATATTCTAAGGATAGACCACAATATTTACGTGTATTAATTTACTAAAAACTTGGAATATAATTTAGCTGTTATTGCCAGGGTTGTTACAGGTCCAGGAAGCCATAAACTCGAATAGGTTCTATTGGGTTCCGCTGCAAGTTCTCGCACAATTTAAATTCGGTACAAGTTGAGTTTTGTTTAATTGAAAAATGGTTCCTGTTTCGTATTTAAATTGATCCGGAAAAAAGGTTCCTGTTTCGTATTTAAATTGATCCGAAAAAAAAAAAACATGTTGCTGGACCGAATTGAAATACTTCACAGATAAAAGGGTTCTTTACAGTCCAGAACCCATTTACGCTTGCTGATTTTCTCTCCTGGACTGGAATTTATTTTATTTAAAATTCCTGGAACTTTAACAACTCTGGTTATTGGTGGCCAAACTTGCATCGTACGATATTGTAAACTTTCAGCACTGAACCGCAAGGTGGAAACACATTCATTTTTAGGCTGTTTGACTTGCGAGATACTGAAATTTAACAATGAAAATATACTTACTTAGCATTTGTTGTATAATCCAGAGTTATTTATTTCCTTCGAACTTAAAGAAGGCAAGGATCAGAATGGGTTTACAAAGCTTTAAATGACAGGACCACGAAAGATTTTTGCACAGTACAACTTATAATGGGTGAAATATTAATCAGGAACTTTACTTTTCGTCAACTGGATCTAACCTCCTTTATTTGTTATTCAATATGCCGTATTTGAGGCGTATAAGACGCAACGGGGTACAGGACGCACCCCTTTTTTTGGACACACTTTTTTTAGGAAAAAGCTTTATCACTTAATATTATAATTATTGTGCAATATTTCAAATATAAAGTAATATGTATGTCTACTTTCAACAAATAACTTACCTAATCTAACTAGGAAAGAATACATTTTAATCATCTTCGTCACACACAGCAAGGAAGCAAGAAAGAAATTGTCTAACTCAGAATAGAAAATTTCCAGAAATTGAGGTAATCAAAAACTGAGTATCGCACCCTGTTTTTCAGACCTATTTTTAAAGAATAAAGTGCGTCTTATACGCCTTCACATACGGTATATTCAATTCTTTATCTTTTTGACGTTAGGTTTAGGTGGGAGAACAGAAACAGGCTGAACCTTGCCTTTCAATAAAGAACATTTGAATTGAATTGAATTTTCCTTGCCAGGACAGTTGTATTTTTATACAAAATTTATCGATCTTAACTACACGTAAGCTAGAGAATGAATACGTGCTGTTATGTCTGTATTCTTATATCGTCTAGTTACCTATTCATGTTAAAATAATCCAATATTAATTAAGTTACATATTATTATGAATGTACAAGGTGGCGCAAAAGTCATCACCTGATTTTCTTAGCCTATAGCTTGGGTTTTAAATTAAACAAAGTAGTTTTTTTTGTCTTAAACTTTTATTGATACTTGTAAGTTTTATGTCCTCAATTTTTAAAGATAACATCCAATAAATGACCACCATTCGAATTGATACAAATTTGGGCTCTTTTTATTGCGTTTTCCATGGGGTTGGAAATCTGCGGGGAAATGTTTTAAATTTCATGCTGTATATTGTTCTTTAGTTGCTGTAACGTCTCTGGCATATCCACATAAACCAATGACTTCAAATATCCCCAAAGGAAAAAATCTCGAGCCGGCAAATCTGGGGACGTGGCCGGCCATGGCAAATCACTGAAACGGGATATTACTCTGCCCGGAAAAGTGTCACGCAAAATTGTCAAATTTTTCCACGTTCTTGGACGGTAATACTTAATCATTTTCGCACACAATAAATTTCGTGAGTATCTTCTATTTAACTGACAAAACACTACTGATATAAACAACAAGATGCCAAAATAAAGGTCAGTTCAAAGAGGATGATGACTTTTGCGCCACCCTTTACTTATAAATTATATTAACGTTTCAATTTAAACATTTGTATTACTTGTAAGACACTGTGTTCGAACCCCCCCCCCCCCCCGCCCTCCGAGATAGTGCCTGGTTATAGTGTCTTGAAATGCAAGCAAAATAAATCAATTTGAGTCCACTTACGCCCAGACTAATCTGGACTGGACCTATACAGTTTTAAAGCGCCATCATTGCCACTGTGCGATTTGCTTCGGATGAATAATGCACATTTAACAAGAATATGAAGTACGGTTGACAACACAAACTGTTCTTTAGCTCGTGTTAGGTTAGTTGGCATGCAACGGCAATCATGTGCTTGACCGAATTACCGAAGGATGGCGCCACCGTCTTTGGCAGTTCGTGTTTGCCAAGAGTCCCCAGGTGTATTATGTAAGCCGTTAGTTGTCTTCAGCTGAACTAGACAGAAAGACACTGCTTCAAAAATAGACGTGGACGATTCTAGAAGTTGCAGTGGGAAAGAAATAGCCTAATCGCTTGACACTTGTGGTGATGTTAGTTCACATCGCACATTAAAAAAATATCACTACTGACTGGTAAAGTTTGTAGACGAATGCTGGAACTCAATACAAGAAAGAATGCCGCAAAATGTTCCAATATTATCAGTAAAATTATATGATTGTTCCAAATATGTGCTTATTTAGTACTTTTTACACACAAAATGTTTCTGAATTTGAAATATGTGTTTACTTTTTAACTTAAGGCAAGCAACCTAACCACTCTAAGTGAGTGTTGCAAGTGTTAGATAGCCCTAAATTCTGACTTAGGGCGCCGCGGAAAGATCTTGAAACACTAAGGGCGCCATGAAACTAAAAGGTTTGCGAACCCCTGTCCTATACAAAGTACATAAAAATTGTGTTCAAACATATTCCAACAAAAATAGTGAATATGCACTAATCGTTTAATTATAAAGTGAAATCTTGAAGGGAAAGTATTATTTTGTACTAAATAATGTAAATTCATTACAGCGTCAGAACCGAATGAAATCTAAACAAAAGATAATTATGATAGAAAGTGTCTTGTAATTAAATATAAGCATTTCGCAACTGCGGTACATCGGCAGTAAAAAGAAACAATAGTTCAACAACTTATTGTACAGGGTGTCTCAAAAGTAATAGCGCAAACTGACACGGGTGAAAGTACACGATAATAGAAACAAGAAAGTCTCAGTAAACATGGATCTGCAAACGAGCCGTTTTCGAGATATTTGCGAATGTGTGGTTACAAGCCGCCACTGACTTCATTGTTTGTAAACGTCGTCCTAGTTGGTAAAATGCTAATAATGTGTGGTTAGAAGCCGTCACTGGTTGCATTTTGTAAACACCGAGTGCTTTACTCCTAGCGCGTTCCGAAGTTTTCTCTTTGTTTACAAAACAGAACATTTCCGAGAGGTGGCGTTGTAATCAAACAGGATGGATACAATCAGTACACAGTCTAATCGTACTGTGGGAGTCACGTCAGTTGTGCTGTACTGCCTAGTAAAAATGGAACCTTACAGCAACGAAGAGTACATTTTACCAACTACGACGACGTTTACAAACAATGAAGTCAGTGGCGGCTTGTAATCGCACATTCGCGATTATCTCGAAAACGGCTCGTTTGCGGACACATGTTTACTGAGACTTTTTTGATTCTTCTATCGTGTACTTTCACCTGTGTCAGTTTGCGCTTTTACTTATGACGTTATGAGACACCCTGTATAAAAATTAATTGTTTAGCTATTAATTTTAATGATGTCTATATGATTGGTAATTATGCGATATCGCCCGAACACCTCCAACTCGTTTATTGCATTAATTTTAGCATTGATACTTACCTATTCTGCATTGCGAAGATTCTTTAAGGTGAAGTTATGCCTTTTTCCATAAAATACTGTCAACGTTTCATATTACGAGTCATTATTTGTCTTCCTTGTTCCGCTTGGATAACAGACAATATGGCGTGCACTCGTCATGGATCATCGCGCGTCGTGCTTGTTTTGTCGATTTGGAGTGGGTATGCAGTGTTTCAACCTTCTTAACCGAAAAATACCTACTTTCGTGTTCATTATGTCATCACAAACCATTGACGGATAGCCCCAAGAAACCATTCACGATAGCCCCACAAACCATTGACGGATAACCCCAAAAACCATTGACGGATAGCCCCAAAAACCATTCACGATAGCCCCAAAACCATTCACGATAGCCCCAAGGACCATTTCCGGCAAGGTTAGGTTAGGTAAGCATAGTTTAAAAAAATCGTAACAAAAAGGCACGTTTGGAAACACTGACGAGACCGTGTAACTTTCGATGCTCGCGCCATCTGCAGGTACATAATGGAAACAACGGCATAATGTTGTTGCTTTACAGAAAATGCGAGTTCCTTACGTAAAAAGTGATTATTTCTTGTTCTGCAACATTCTATGGTGAAGTTTTCAGTTTCCGCGAAAGAAAAAACCTCGAAGAACTTCGACAATGCTACAGAAACTGATTTCAGTAAGTAGTTTCTCCTGTAAATTTGAAGAAATCCGTTCGGGCGATACCGCATCTTTACCATATGATTATTTGGACACGTGCATTTCAGAGTAAGGAAGAAAAATCTGATATTACCAGACCACTGAAAAAATATTGGTTATAGGCCCCGCACCCTGATAACTTTCATGTCGGGAAAACTTTTTATCCTACAGTTACGAACCCTATATTGGGAAGGATTAGTGTGCACAGGGATCTCAATGACTTTCGACCTCTAACACCGGGCAAAGTTAGAACATGGTCTCGAAATGAAATCCAATCCTGTGTGACCTGACGTGGAATTCTAATATTCCTCCTGGATATTCAATCCAATTTAGTTCCAACTTGTGGACTTCCACATTTGCGTACCTAGGGACCTCTCGGCCGAATCTACTGCCGTCTGTACGCTACGTGCCTGCCGTGATATTGCTGCCCCCAGGCCGTTTTCTTGAGCGGTTCCGTTACTTCCATATATGGAGAAGTCTTCCAGTACAGAATTAATGGTGAACCGTGGGTACATGTATCCACATTTATAGAAAGGTAAACTACCAAAAAAATGCCAGAATATCTTTCGTTGTTCCTGATGTAATGGATGTGTCATATTAATGCCGATTGGTGGCCCCCCGTTCACGTACGTTTTTTGTTCGTGTAGGGTCCACTTGTACAGCCAACGGCAAAAGTAGCACCATTTTCATTCATTCTCTTTTTCACAATGTGACAAACGTGAATTGAAATAAACAATAAGCAAAGGAAAACTTGTGCTTCACATCAACAGAATTCCATTCTTTAAAACAACACAGGAAGTAGAATAAAAGAGGAATGAAATAGCAATGGACAATTTGCCTACTGTTATTTTTGCCTCTGACTGTACTTGCCACTATGTACATTTGATGTGTCTGTTGCGATCATAAAATAATACTTTTTTTTATTGTCGAAAATACTAGCGAAAAATGTACAACTTTTGTGGTGTTCTTTATATGTGCCAAATGCAGTGACATTTACAAGACACCCTCACAAAAAGACAACAACAAAAACAAAAAGCACGTGAACTACTACACTTGCATTACTTTGCAATTATTAACGAAACTGTGCTTAGCATGTAATGAACTTATAAGCAATTTGAGGCGACATTTAAATGTTTTCGATGTTATCGCAATTGTGAAGATATCTTCTTACATATGAGACATCAACACAATATTTTTGCGCGTGATTTCAGTTAAATTTTTGTTTAACATAAAAACACTGACCAATCAAGAAAAAATTACATCATTTTGTAATTAAGCACCCAAAAATCTATGAAGAAAGTCATAATTTTGTTTTCGTAAAAACAATTAATTTGTAGAGCGGTGTAATTTTGTAAAGTTTAGGGAGGAACCCCGTAAACTCATGCCTGGCTACGCCATTGTTCCCGTTGAAAAATCAAGTCAATTTCTGCCATTCAACTACGGTTAGAAATTGTCAATGACCCTTTTTAAAGTATTAATGGCCAGTACATTGTTTAGCTCATGACTGTAATTTTAACGATTCAGAAATGTATTTACGGTACACACAACTTCAATTTGTCAACGTTATTTATCTTTATGCGTAAAATATTCAAATGGAAATAAAAACGGTTGCGACCTGTTTTTGTAAATTAACTGGCAGACTAAAATTTTAACGGTATTGTGTTACGGTAACAGTGTAGTTTTTAAGGAATCAATAACGTGATAGTGGAATATAGCAGCCTGGAAAATTCCATGCCGATATGGAACTTTTCCAGATAAGTGAACGAGATAATAATCTGGAAATGTCCCCCCCCCCCCCCCATCTACCTCTCTCGCTCCCATCCATTGCAGCGACTGAATTATCTCGGAGTCGCCGGATAAACGAAGTGTCACTTCTGAAATCCAAATATTTGAACGCTTGGTGATCGAGCGAGGTGGAAATAATCAGATGAGGGTCAGGTTACATTCGTTAATGCCATTCGTCGCTTCAGTTGAACGCGTCCAGAAGTGTCAACAGGCATAATTTAATGCAATATCAATGCAAGCTTAATGAACAGGAGCGGTGCTTCGAAATTAGGCGTAGAACATTTCCTTCGGGGATATTTGCAAACGTTGAAGAGAGTTGAAGGAAGAAAGGCGTGCAAGTTCTTTCGACGAAATTTTATAACAGCGAATTAAAGTAAATCTGTTCTTTGTACATTCTATGGAATTTTGTGAAGAAAAGGCAAAACATTCACTGAAAATGGAAGGAAATGAAAAGTTGTTAATATCATCGCTCCAGTTAGCCAAAAGTGACAGAAAAGCAATATATACGAATTACACACTACCTTTAACAAGTTGTAACAGAATATAGGCTTTCTTATGCCACTGTAGTTACTATTACTAATATCCAGCATATCTCAGCATTACCCCTTCCCCTCCGATACAAGTTCTATCATGTTTAAGGAGAGAATAATAAGTTTGAATTATTTAAAGTGAAGTGTTCGGAATTTAACAAGAGTCTTTGCATTGTAATCTTTGCCAATTGAATCTCGAATTTCGTGATTATGATGAAGTATGCGTAGTCATTTAACTACGGGGCCCTCCCCGACGGCGCAATGGTAGCGTCGGCGCCTTTAATCAGGGGGTCCCAGGTTCGATACCCGGTGGAGGCACATAGTGGCTCGGATCCCACTTTCAACTGTATGGCTAGTCCCGATTAGCCTTACTGTGAATAAAGTGGACATAAACACAAACTCAAACCAAATTCATTTAACTACAGATGACTTGTGTATGATGAAAATTACATTGTACAGTGGGATCCATGAGTATTACCGTGCAAATTGTCCATGACTATTTTCATTAATTTTTCTCTTACGTCCTATGTATTTTTAAGCGATGGATTTTTATGTATGCTGGTGCAGAAGTTGTCAACACCTTGTTTTGAGTTTTCTTTTAATTCTTGAAGCTCTGGGTCAAATAAAGTGCACGAATATGGTGATGGACAATTTGCACGATAATACTCATGGATCCCCTGTGCTTCGTTCTACGAAACGACATTTTCTACGTACTTTAGGATACTTTACACGCAGCGAAGTCTTTTATGTTGACAAACTAGCGTATGTCTGGATGTTGAAATTAATTATTTCAAAACAATGGAAGGAATAAGACTCTTCAATTCTCGTTTAGTGCTTGTATGTAAGCGTGTCATATATGCACTAGTGCCATCTGTGTTCGAGGTGCGAAACTATTTCTAATTAGAGCACACCGCATTTCTGATTGGCTACTGTTGGACAACTACAAAGTGCGAGTCGTTGCCGTTTCATGGAAAGATGTAGAAATAACGCCAATTTAACATCTCTACGATTTATCTTTCAGTAGCCTATAATTTCCTGCTTCTGATAAGCACAAGATGGAGGTATATTGTATGTATTCGATCGTTGAGAGCAGATACCGAGGCAGAGATATCTGTTGAAATTCAGTCGTACTAAATTTAATCTCCTCTGAAACAAAATCCTAAATATTCTGACATGGTATTGTTGGGGGATTTGTTTTGTTAATGCCATCGGACATTGATGCTACCCCATCCGTAATTACCACAAAAATCTCCCTTGACGTCTGATCCTTTAAAAATTCGAGTAATTAATTCGGGATTTTGTTGCTGAATCCCGTACTTGAATGTCATTGGGGGTTGTGTAATGTCGAATCGGATTTTATTGTCTATCCCTGGTATGCAGATACGCTGTCGGATAGCATTGCTTTAATTAAGCATTTGCATTGTGCCGTGCGAAGGTATTACACGAGTATTGAATATGGTATAGAACGGCGGAAACTGGAAATCGACCGTCTTTTGTTGAGACAAATTTAATGGGAAGTGTTGCCAAGCAATGTCTGCTAGAAGGCGAAGAACGCTTGCCACAAGTGGTGCCATTATGTTCGAATATTTTTCACCGTCGCAGCATTACAGGCGAGGTAGAAAATGGATTGATTGTTTGATTTAGTTTATTTTGCTTCGCTTTTCTGCCACTTTTCTGTAATCGCGAAGATGGGGATGAATGGTGATGAGCTGAAATGGATGAATGGACACGTAGGGACAACACAACACGAGCCACACGGAGGAGTATACTGGCCAGACGCCAGAGCCTCGCTAGTCTGCACGATGCAGGTGTCCTACGTGGATGGGAGGTAGACATTTAACGAGAGCAGCATGCTCTACATTAACGTTCAGTTCACGATTTGAAATTTATCATACAAAAAGATGGGTTAGTTTTTGTACGATAATTATCAAATCTTTTCTTTCATCTGGGCATTGATTGAATAACGTAGGTAGATGTCGGCCACACCTGGTAATGCTCTTTGACACGACCAATGTTGTGTGTAAGTTCGGCCCCCCTGTCCCTTGTTTTAATTCCGTCCCTCTGGATTTCTTCCTGCCTTAATCCCTCAATCTCTCATTTCACCTCACCCTGGGTGCCAAGCGAGCAGATTATATTTGCGTCGGAATTACAAAAGGGGGGGGGGTTCACATAACAATTTATATTTTTTAGTCCCTGGTTCGTTTACACATGCACAGCAAGTGAATATACAACTGGTTTAAAATGGACAGTACCGTATTTTTGGAATCATAACATTTCTAGTAGGATATATTGGTTTATTATACGTAGTTATATATATACATATTTACATACTGCTTCCATGTGTGCATTTACATTATCAACCAATTTCCTTAATTCAACATAATTGCGCACCTATAGCTTACACCATCGGCACTTCCTTTACCGCAGAGTTAGCATAACTATCTCTGCGGGCCTACCCTCAGCTTAAATGATATTCCGTTCATTACAAATGCGTTTCCTTACGCCTTTACTCTTTCTTATGGGCATCATTTATTCAACACGGAAATATCCAAATATTCAAGGCTTTTTCTAAAAAAGGACTTGGAACAGCAACAGGGGTTGGCTTACACCAAATGCTACATTATTATATTAAGTCTAGCCACCAAAAGTGGACTAAACTTGAGGAGACGTTCCTCTTCGTCGATCAGTTGGGAAACACTGTTTTTTTTTGCTAAAGCCCACTGGCCTTTTTTATAGTCGGGGTAAACGTCCGTGGACGTGGACCTCGTAGCACAGGAAAGTTCCACTGCAACGGTCTTTTGAAAGACAGCTAGCTCCCCCAACCGGGGAGATAAAAAGCAGGGGAATCTAATATCCAGTAAAGCACAATCCAATAAGCACATACACTTACATGCAATAATAACATAAAAGTACACTTATGGAAACATATTACTTAACCCTACACCTTGTAGCTGGCCAGCAATTAATTATTATAATGTACCAAAACCAGTAATGGTCAATCCGACCATTACAGTTGCCAGTGCACTTCGTAATTAAAAAAAAATATTTTTTTAATGACTGTCATAATTAACCCATAAATCGTGTGTACGTTCTTTATCAATGTTAATTACTCACAAAGACTTATCGATACACATCCAAATTATTGGAAGCAACTCCACAGATGTCTCCTATCATGTTTGCTTTTACTTCGTACAGAAACTTTTTTTTACACCTTAGACTTTTTTCCGCATACAGAACGTTCATATAGAGCATGAAAATCTCGGTTGCGTGACTTTTTGGACACCCTGCTTCTGTACTCAAAGCACATGAATCTGGCCACTAGGAACAAATTGGCATTTAGTGACAATATCTGGACTTCATTTATGAACATCACATCGCTGTGGGAAGACTGGTCCTGAGCAGTTATTTACGATGCCCCTGCACTCGCGTTTTCAATATGAACCGGGGTGTAGATTGGCAGACACGGGGCGTGATTGAAAAGAGAGAGAGATAATGAGATGTTTAAAAGCTTGTTTCCTCTTTGTGCAGGCATCTAGGAAACCATCCAATGCACGCAATCGATAGCGACACAGGGAGAAGCTATTTAGAGTGGCGTTAATTGCTACGCACGGGGCGTGGTTTCGGCAGGGAAGCGTCGTTTTACTGCCGTTGCCAATTTCATTCCGTTGGGCGTCGGGGAAAATGAATAGCTAGCGACTTCCTGTGATCCAATTTTAGTCTTGCATGAGAATTAAATAGCTGTTTTATCTTGTTCTTTCCATGGCGTCCACGGAGATAACACGTCAAGGTTTCGACTGTTATTAATGTACTGTCGATTGAAGCTTATCTCTTCCTCGGTACAATAAAGTGCCTTTCTTGTCGAAGGGAGAGTAGTAGGAATGATAACGTTCGATTAGACGCGACAACGGGCCTGTTCTGTGGGTTTGTATGTTCATAACAGCGCATTTGAACTCTTGGTAATGTTATGATTATGGAAGGAATTTTAAGGTGCAAAATTATGATCGGGAAAGGGAAGAAAAGGTTCTGAAAATGTTTTCAAAAAAGTGCGAAAAGAGGTTCTGATAAAATGCTATCTTTTTCTGCCCCTTCTGTATGTAATGCGCGCGGACCGCATAGAGAACTGTGCTTCTGCCGAATTGGTTTTGTTGAAGTTTATGTTTTCTCTGGCGGGTTTTTGGGGCTGCAGTGATTATATGGGTCGCCAGAAATACCGCGAAAGGGATTAAGCGCGAAAGTGAAATTTTCGCGCTTATTCCTTCGCGGTTATACCGTTCACGCTTAATCTTTTCGCTCTTATTCCGTTTCGCGTTTGTTCCTTTCGCGCTTATTCCAGTTTTCAATTTTGGTTTCGCGATTAATCCATTTCGCGGTTGTTCCTTTCGCGCTTATTCCGGTGTTAAATTTTCGTTTCGCGGTTATTCTTTTCGCGCTTATTCCGATGATAAATTTTCGTTTCGCGCTTAATCCGTTTCGCTGTTATTTCTTTCGCGCTCAATCCGGTTTTTAATTTTGGTTTCGCGGTTGTTCCTTTCGCGTTTATTCCGTTCGCGCTTGTTCCATTTCGCTCCTATTCCTTTCGCATTTAATCCTGTTACGTTTCGCGGTTGTGCTCTTTCGCGCTTAATCCCTTTCGCGGTTATTCCACCGCCCCGATTATATTATACCATTTTATAGCTCTCGTTCTGCTCTACAAAATGAAACTATAGGATTTTATGTAGCTGCTCAAGAAGAAAGAAAATAATTTTTTTTTCTGTCCAATTTTCTTAACAAAACATGAAGGGAAAGGAAGGGAAAAGGTACCAAGGGAGTAAAAAGGTGATAAATGTGCTAATCTCACAAAAAGGTGCAACAATTCACTTGATTTCATGTCCTAAAATACATATCTCAAACGATCGGCTTCGGCATGAAAACAGCTATATATTTGGAAAGGTGCTGCACCTTAAAATCCTTTCCCTAGTTATGATTGGTTTGGTCACTGTATATCCACAAGCTATAACTCTGAAAGACTTTTGCGATAGGAATCAATACATGCTCATACGTCCAATATTTCTATAATTAGTTTACAACAAGTCATCGTTTAAATGTTCTATAAGAGTTTTTATCAGTTCACCACATTGTTACTATTTACTGAAATCATAGGCGTAACTTGACGGGGGCAAAGGGGACACTTGCCCCCCCCCCCCAATTTTCAAGTTAATGGTAATTTTGTTTAACCTCCTGGAACCTGAGGAACAAAGTAACGAGTAAGTTTTATTATTCTGCAAATGTAACAGTTATTTATCGACATAGTCCTGGATAATATTTTTATGGGCTTGAAAACTTTTAAAGTTAAGCTCCAAGTTCAATTCTGCTCCCACCTCCTCCCAAGTTTCGCCTATGACTGAAATGATAAAATTGTGTAGTCCTATATTTAGGAACCTTGCAAATGATATCTCTCATGAGATAGTCACTATCAATCTGATGAGAGCCTTTTATGAACAAGAACGCTTATTTTGTTACTCTTTCTTAAATACATTGTTTGTAAATTTAGAGATTCCAACCACTCCTCATATTTAAAGGTTACATAACAATTTTAAGTTTTCATACGAAGTACTAATCTGATAAATAATTTCTGAATTGATTCGATTTTTTTCCCGTATGGCATTAAGCTGCCGAGCTCCACAATTCACTACCATATTCCAGTATTGGACGTACAATTTGACACATAACAACCTGAAAGTTTGCAATCTGTTGAAATAAAGCCAGTTTAAAAATATAAAACCAAGTTTCTTTAACGTGTTCATCAGATAATAGTACTCAATCAATAATTATCGTAGATCCTTACAGCTAGAACTCAGTAGAACCTTTTGAAGTTTTAATAAATTGGTACATAACATATGTGAAGGTTTATTACTAGTTTGGCTCACACCCTTATTACGTCGATGAAAATTTAACTCGTACAGTTTCCAATTTCTATTGAAATCCGATGCAGAATGGTATCGGCTTCCAATTATAATTGTCAGTCTTGAGAGAATAATTTTAAAATTGAGCTTCAGCACTCACTCATTCAGTAGGTAGGTGGAATGACCTCACATCCATGATTTGTTACAATTCATTTTTTGTCTATTACACACAGTATATGACATATATGTGTGCGTGTGTAATGTAACATTATCCTGTAGTCGTTCGTATCCGAAAACTGTATTCTATCTGTCTACGATGTATTTCGTGTCACTGTTCAAAGTATGGCGTATTTAAATGCAACTCATCGATCATTTTTTGTTTAATTTGATTGATGAGGGGAAAAAATAGGCTGAAAATAGCTTTGCCTCACGACCGAACCCAGAACTTGCAGATTACAAGCAGCGGAACTTGTATAACTTCCGCCTCGGAAGTCCAATATGTCGACTAAACAAGGCTTGCTTATTACTCTTGCTCCCCCTCCCCCAGCGAACTGTAGGGAATTCATTAATTAATTTTTAATGATTGTAATTTAGGACAAAGGAAGATAGATTGCCGTGGTTGCGTAGTTTTCGCATCTCGCCGTGTCGCGGCGCTCCGAAACTACCGGGATGAGATTTTCATGTTTATTCATAAAAAAAGATCCGAGGCAGGAACATGTCTTTTCACTTACTAAAATTATATTTTCCCTCCTGCGAACGTTCTCTGAGGGGAAAGCTGGACGAATCAATGCGCTCCTTACTTAAGAATGCTGACTTCGGCTCATATCCTGAGCTATCACATTACTGCTGAATGCGATCCGAAGAAACGAAATGAGGCAATTTCCAAGAATGGCCCTTCCAGAACCGTACCACTTTTATGGCATTCTGTTATAGGTATTTAGCAGAACTTCCCTTCAAGATCGTTTACCTAAAGTGCCGTCCTCGAAGTAGCGGTGCGGTGAATCGCCACACCCATTATTTGCCAAGATTTGTGATAAGACTCCACCTTCTCTTTTCCAACTGCCATGATAGTCGGAAGTTTTCATTGTTAATTATATGACTGCTTCTTAACGGCTTTCTGTTATCTCTTTTGGATATTTGCTTCCAGACACCGTGTGCTTCTCGCGAACCAAGGAAGAACGAGAATGTTTGAACTTTTTAATCGTTTCTTACTTCCACCCTTTTGTAGGCTATCCGATTATGCAATGGCAAATTGTTGTGTTAGTTTTCTCTTCATAAACCTTTATTTTCTCGTATAATTTCTAAGAAACTGAAAGTTAAAATATACAAAACAGTAATTTTGCCAGTGGATGTGAAACTTGGTCCCTTACATTAAAAAAGGAACACAAATTAAGAGTATTTGAAAATAACATTTTTAGAAAAATATTTGGACCTGAGAGGGATAAGGAAACGGTGAGTGGAAAACGTTACATAATTTGGAACTGCATAATTTGTATTCATGTCCGGATTTTATTAGAATAATTAAATCAAGAAGACTTAGGTGGGCAGGCCATGTGGCACGAATGGGAGAGGAAAGAAGAGTTTACAGGATTCTTGTTGGGAAACCTGATGGTAAGAGACCTGCCAAGACGAAGATGGGGGATAACGTTGAGATGGATCTGAAGGATGGAAAAAATTGGATTGATCTTGCCCAGGATAGGGACCGATGGGTGGCTTGTGTTGCTGCAGCCATAAACTTTCGGGTTTGAGAAGGCTAGAGAGTTAGTTAGTTAAATTCTTGTGTGAAGATGATGGCGGTGTTTGTACAGCTTCATATCTAAAATACAACTGTTACAGGTCTAGACTTTAAGTAAGACTTGAAGCTTTCCTGGCGACGAATGATGAACAGATTATCTCGGGCTATCGAAGATGAAGATGAGAGTGATGATGTTAGCTCTCGAAAGCTTGGAATCATATCCACAACTCACCTTGTCGATAGCCCGAGAGAATCGGTTCATCAGGTATAGACTTTGTTGTAGTGCGTGAAAGTCCTTGATATATTTGTTTACTTTTGTTCGTGAAGTGCTTCTCATAAATTCTTGTACTTTATCCGTGTATATGTAAGTTTGTGCATATCTGCTATGTTACAAGCAGCATGTTAGTGATTATCTGTTACCTCTATAGCAAGAACATGGATTACAGCCCCTCCCTCCCTAAATTAATGACTCGAAAATGTACTCATTTTACCCCCAAATAAATTGATCTGACAATTTCGTATTACGAAATCAAGTAGCACGTCATAGTGCTCAAACGCACAATACAATTGACCTTGACTCCCACTTTTTTTAATGAAAACAGTCATGGACAATTTGCACGGTAATACTCATGGATCCCACTGTACACCACGTAGCTCTAAACGTGCTATGTTCTTCGCCAATGGTGGAATGACATTCTCTGTTAGGGTCCTAAGATATTGCACATGCTTCCTATGTTCTCGCTAAACTCTAATGAAGACGAAAGCTTTCATGCGGATTCTGTAATCAAGCTTGAAGCGAATAATATTAAAGAAAAGCATCACGGCAACAATTAATAGCTATGTTATTCTATCAGCGCACGGTAATAACATGGTTGTGTCGTTCTTTAGAAAATCAGCTTGAAGAATTATAGCATGCATTCACGCAATAGGGAGATCTAATTTTAAAGTCAAATTGGTTGGCTGTTGAGTATGGGTTGCATGTAATTAAGTTCCATGTCAACTACGATGGATGGGTCACTTATGCCACAAGAGCGATTACATATTGTGCTGCCATCTATACGGATTTTTCCGGCCAGCTCGAAAGTGATTGATTTTAATGGTGTCTTTCTTGTGTTTTACTTCTTAAAGACATAGAGAGATATATGACTTTCTATTTCAAGAGTTGTTTTGGCTTCTCTCGTAGGAACTTTACTTGATCTCCTTTATCACCTATCGAAGCGATCATGCTCTTTTCTATGGCATCATGATTCTGACGTGCTTACATCAAAATGTCCAGTGGTGGAAGTAAATAATGTACCTAATCCAGATATATGAAAATTTAAATGGAGGGCTATAGGTTCGATGAGATTGTGTCTTGACGGAAAGTCCTTGCCATTAAGTAACTTATTTATTGAATTCCCTAGCTCTGGTTCATTCTGTATGGACAGATTTTCAGAACCGTATCTGTGGTTGAACATGCAAAAATACAGATCTCTAGAGCAGATCACCAGCAAAGTGTCCATCTCCAATCAGTTATTCTTATCTTATATCCTATGTGTTTTTAAGGATTGTGATTGGTACAGAGATAGTCAGCTGCTTCGTTGGCATTGCACATTGGTTCGGATTCCAGTATAAACTGCAAGTCGAGTCCCGATTTGCCTATCTGAGCGTAAAGTGGAATTAGGTTCGGCTGGACCTTTGGCAGCCGAATGGGCGATTTTTTTTTTCAAATTTTCCTCTTCGTTCGAAAAACCTCTTGGATATTTCATAATATGAAAAATTACATACGCTTGGAATTCCTTCTAGAGCATTGACGTGAATTTTCGTGTTTCTTTCACTGTTATCTAGATATTATCAATAGTTTAATAGACTTACGTAATCGCGAAACTTTTGATAATATCTAGACAACATTGCATTTTTGTTCTTACTGATGTATTGCATGAATATTTAATTATTACCAGAGGAATAAACGGGCCTATTTTAGAACAAGCACCCTATACTTGAACCTATAATTGCATAAAATACCCGGCCAGTGCTTGACTGGCAAGTAACATTGTGGAAAAGTCATTAAACTCCAGCGATCGATAACAAAATATTTTCATATTTGCTTGTACTGCAGGGTGGAGGGAGACAGAAGGCTACACGAAGAGGATGCGTTGAAGAAACACACCCTACATACTCGTACTGAATGGCGATAAAGCTTAATTACCAGGTGCCACGCGATATTCTCGCAAGTGAAGATCGATATTTAAGTGCATACTTTACTGTGGTGAAGGTGAGAGAATGAGGTGGTCATTTTGTCGTTACCGAAGCCATAGAGGTTTTTAAGGTGGAGTATATAACACTGTTTTGTGCTCGGGAATTTTTATGTGGCGTAGGTTGAAGTTCCACACAAATTTGCACAATGCGATGGTAGGCCTCCTCCACAAAACCCTGACGGTCAGTAGTCATGTAAAGTATTGGCTAATTTTCTTGTTAACTTGGATTGTGCTCTTGTTTAAACCTAAAGAATTTATAGGTTTGGGGTCAGTTGATGAGAAGTTAAAAGAAATTATAACATACAGAAGATATGCTGTTGAGATTGCAATATGGGGATAATAGATTATTCAAACTTCGCTGACATCTTTGTTAGGTTTTGATCAACTCCTACGGAGGTGTTATTCTAGATACCACTGTCTTATTTTGTCCTAGTTTGTCTATTGTTTCTTCTGGATTCGTTACTCATTCGGAAAATGGTCTGAAGATGTATTTTTTTCTAAATTTAAATATTTGTTTTTGCATTAAATACGAACCCGTGTGTCTTTATACCGTTTTAGTGGAATAGTACTTCGATGTATTTTTTTTAACACATAAATTTTAGAGTTTAGAAAGACATGTATATTCGCAATCTAAAGATGTCCTCCTTTAAAAAAAAATGTACAGCACATTGCTCTTCACTGATATATAATTTTGACCATCAAGGTTGACATTGTTCTGGAATTGCTCTACAACTGTTTAAACACGATATGTTCTATGTTTTGCATACTGCATCTTCATAGAACCAACATGATAACAAGACTAGATATAACAGGCGAATATCTTGAGAAGATGGCGTCTGTTGTCTCTCAATGTTCTGGGTATGAGTGCATTGAGTGGCCTTCCTGCTCAACCCTGCTCCAACAGTTGGGCGCACTGGACGCGCCCATTTACGTCATCGTGAAACTTTTTTGTTTTATTTAAACAGGTTAGTGCTGTGAATGATCATGAATAACGATGGAAATTTATTGTTTAATACAGCTCTCCTCGTATAATAATTCCATGAAACTGGACACTGTTTTTTAATGCCAGAGTAATCATTTTTTAATTGCAACAAACGTTGATGCTCGTAGGTGGTATATTCTTTTCTCACTTCCGTCACCGACCCATCGGCAACAATATGATTGATTAAGCGGAAGCAAATCGCAGGGACAAAGATTGCATTTTGCGTTCGGTAAAGCTTCACCTGTTTTGTGTGGACGAACGGCAGTTCATTACTCATCTCATTAACCGTTTGTTCCCGGTCGCAGTGAGCTTCTACCCACAATGCTGTTCGGCGAGTCATTAGCGCTGATGCATTTTTGGAATTTGCGGTGCGCGATGCTTCGCCCGAGCGGTTGCATTGTTTGCTGATGGCTGGGGGTGGTCGGTGCGCGAAGGCAAATTTTACTTTCGGATGGAGGATTGGAATTTCAATCAGATTCCGATAACAGGATTTGTAATACCTGAGTGTTGTCACCCTCGTAAAATTAACTTGAAACGTATTCACCTCTTTTCTACGGTAGAGGTGTTACGTTCGTCATAGATGATACGAAGGAGTGGGGTAGCGGTAACGTCGTTGTCTTGTCATCAAGGAAGCCCGGGTTCGATACCCGGTGGAAGCACATGGTAGCTACTTCGGATCTCACTGTAAACCGTAGGTCCAGCCCCGATTAACCAATCTGTGCGTAAATGGACATGAAACAAACTTCTCGAACCAAGAAGGAGTTGAGACGAGATATCGTAAAATTCTACCCGATGACTCATGACTTCCATTCCAAGATGGCCGACAAGTTGGTAACGAAGAGAGACTTTTTGAAATGAGATAGAGGAGAAAAATTAAGGTCTGTCTGAATCAAAATTGATTTTGTGACTTAATAGATTTTTATTTGAGCGGGTGGTATTGTAAAGATGGATAATATATAACTGCGTTCTAAGGGGTGGGCGTTTAAACCTAATAAAACATTTAGTAATTTCAATTTTTGACCTTCGTTTTAAAAGTTGCTCAAAGACAAAAGTAGTAGTCGGGGCCATTTTAAAGTGGGTTTGCATTTACAACTTCGGTTTCTCGTGAGCTCTTTACTGTTTTCATATGAACATTTTAATTTTCTCAAAGTTGGCAGGGGCGAAAGTGGAACAAACAAATCACCAATGATTTTCACCACAACAGCTGCCATAAAATTTGATCATTTGATCTTACATTTTCACAGGAGGCAAATACTTTTAAAAATACAACCTTGGTGACAATGAAGTTCGACCAGTCACAAATATAGGAGTGCGTTGTGAAAGAAGGAGAACACATGCATATGCTGAACATATTTTATTCAGCAGGCTACATGGAACAAAGGAAAACATAAATTTCCGCTGCAACGCAGCAATGTATGGTGTCCACACAAAATAAAACATTTTCGTCCATCTACACGTGACATTGAAGTTGGACCACTGTTAGAGGGGATCCTGTTTACCATAGTGTGACGCCGCCCCGTCGGCGAATAACTGTGGCAATGCGTCGGGGCATGCTGCGGATGAGTCGTTCAAGGTATTCCACATCGATGCGGTGCCATTCCTCCTGCAGGCAGGCGATAAGAGCTGCCACTGTCGTGGGTCCCCTCTGTTGCACACGTCGGTTAAGAACACGCCACACATTCTCAATGGGCGAGATGTCGGGACTCAATGGTGGCCATGGCAGAGTTCGCACGTGATGGCGAGTCAACCATTCTCTTGTCAGCCGCGCTGTATGAGGCCTGGCATTGTCGTGTTGAAAGATGAGACGCCGCCTGTTGAACAGGTGCCTTCCCACTGTGGGAAGATGCCGCTCCAGTATGCGTGTATAGGCGTGTGCATTCACAATGCCCTCACAGACGTGTAGTGGGCCAACCCCAGATGCCGTCATGCATCCCCATACCATCACTGACGCAGGTTTCTGTACCCGACGTGTATAACATTTTGCTTCATTCTGTTCCTCCTTCCGACAAATGACTGTTTTCCGTATTTTCCCGTACACAACATTGAAAATGGATTCGTCCGTCCACAAAATCCTGTTCCACTGCCGAAATGTCCATCCCCGGTACATTCGTGCCCACCGTAGTCGATTGCCTTTGTTCAACATGGAAAGGAAGGGTTTACGTTTCGCCTTGTACACTCGGTAACCGCATCGCTGTAGGTAACGGCGAATGGTTCTGGTTGACACTTCAATGTGAAAGCGTTCTCGAGTCCACAGTCGTAATTCGGCCACAGAAACATGATTGTTGGTCTGGATATAGCGCCTAAATATCCGTAGGTCACGCACGCTCAGCAGGCGTTTTCGACCGGGGGCCTTACCTGGCTCTGTAGTACCCGTATTTTGGTGGTGTTTGATAGTGCAGTGGACGGTTGACTTGGGTAAGTTCAGTTGGCGCCCTTTTTCCCGTTCACTGAGTCCATCCCGTTGCAACTCCACCACTCTTCTCCTCACGGTGTTGTCAATAGGTTTGCCCCTGGCCATGGTGACGATGCACTGCGGTTCCTCGGTGCACAGCACGCGCTTATATACGGCGGACTCCCTTATCGTGTCCGTGACGTCATGCTTCCGTCGAATGCGCCACTCTCTGGAATTTCCGTATGGGTTTGGTGCCTGGTCGAAGTTCAATGTCACGCGTATAGTTCCCCGTTTTCGTTCTTTACTTGACCTTGGGTGCAACATGCTGGGATCACGATTCTTGCCTGCTCACACGCCTCCTCTTACACACATGCGTCACTTCTGCGGGTCACCCATTCCACCGCCTATGTCTCTGTGCATTTAATCACGTATTCCTTTCTGGTCGAACTTCATTGTCACCAAGGTTGTAGTTCTGGAAACCTTTAAGGCTATGGCGAACTTCGAATCTACCACAACGAAACGTTGGCGCTGTCTATGCGCGGAAGGGATTTTTAAAAATCGACGATATTCATGTCTCACATGTGAATAAATCTATTCATTCGTTCCTTCGAAGGTAATAATTGAAACAAACTGCAGAATTATCATTTTTTTCGTCATTCTGCATAACAGATGGGGTATTTTCCAAGATGGACTCACCTGTATGTATCCACCTTGGCTTTGCAAGATTGAGCTCTTGATATTGACCAACCAATTGGTTGACAAGAAGGCTTTTTCAGCCTCGTGTGAGCACCCACTTGATCTTGATTCGCACACAAAAGGCGAAATGGCACTGCGAAACGCGCCGTAACCTTCTTCTCCACGTGCCTGGTAAAAATAACATCCAGACTTTGGAGCCTGGCCCACGTTCTGCATACGTTGCAGGTGCTGCATACATATAAGAATGTGCGGAAAATGGAAAGGATAAAGGCAAATCAAGAAATCGTTTCCCTCGACGGTTAAGTTGACCGAGTGCCCGTAACATCACGAACACGCCTTCATGGTCTTGGCAAACCTCCCGCCATTACTGAGAATGAAGCCTTGTGCTGTTCGGTTCGCCAAATTTGTATCTGAAGTGTGTTCGTGCTCGGCTTTTACGAGCCAGAATGCAGGACATTCTTTTATTTTCTCGATTTCTTGTTTTATAAATCGATTCAAGACTTCTAGTCGTTTATTTTGGCTGTGTGGTTGATTTATCGTCATCCAAAGTATCGTGTTGTGGTTTTTCTATGCACTGACTATTGTTAGGATTATGTACAAAAAGCAGCAAGTGTTTAATACCATGTTATCCACCTATTCAAGATTGTGTGCTTATTTCTTAATCCCATGTAAAACTTACTGAGACTTGTACATTTGCTATCTCGAGAATTAATGTCGAATCACATGAAACTGGATTTCCAGTTGGAATGCCCGTCCTAGTTGACGCTGAACTGGCTCCCAGGCTGGCTGCTAGACTGGTTTTGAAGACTAGACCGTGTTCTAATTGCAACTGGCTT
The DNA here is from genome assembly GCF_977018435.1 of Lepisma saccharinum. NCBI lineage: Eukaryota > Metazoa > Arthropoda > Insecta > Zygentoma > Lepismatidae > Lepisma > Lepisma saccharinum. The sequence continues at coordinate 3,797,273 of NC_139235.1, forward strand.
TCTCTGCTAGATTCTGTGGAACAGCCAATCAGAGCAAAAGTTTGTTCATGTGAAGATAATCTGAAAGTTTGGCAAAGAAAAGAGTATTTTTTTCTGTGATTTCCTAGTGTTTGGTTGTTATTGTTCACTGGAAGAAAAACAAGGGAACAGATGCATTCGTGTTCATTAATCTTTAGAAATTTATCGAGAGCGATTTAATTGCTGGCTTCAAGTTGCTCCCGTTTCCAGTCTGAAATTAGAGGTCTGTGCTTGAAGTGAATTGATTCGCGCATGCGCAGAGCGTTTTGTCGCAAGATGACGCGAGTCAAGTGTTTCGTTCGGTTTCCGGCTTCCCATAAGGGACTGTGGTAAAACCTTCCCTGAGACAGTTTGCGACAAGACTGACTCGTAGCGTCGTGTCGGATCCGGTGAGCGACGGGTCTCCCTTATCGCACATCACTGGAACAACCTTGCGTTCTGACGTCAGAATGCCTACGTTGTTAGGTTCGGTTCTATTAGCATAAATACACTGAAAATGTATTATTTATGCTAAGAGAACCAAACCTAGCTAGCCTTACCTAACAATTTAGGCATTTAGCCTAAAAATAAAAGCATTCTCCGATGACATCAGAACACAAGTTTGCTCAAGTGTTGTGCGATAGGGAGACCCTTGTGCGGCTGGCCTTAGATGGCAGAGGCAATGTCCGAAAGGTGCAAGACCCTACTTGAAGCGAGCATCCTCCGAGTATGGTCTTGCAGTGCGGTCTTCAAGTCGTGGACTGGAAGTGAAAGTCTTCGACTGCAGCGCCAAATACGATCAGTAGAAGAAAACTGAGTACTCGTTGTTCTCCCCGTGTTTTAAACACTTGTTTTTAACCATGGAAAAGACAAAGCATTTTCAAATGTTCTTACACATACATTTCCACATGTTAGAAAACTTTAACCAACAACTTGCTGGCACATAACATATATTTAACTTGTGTTGCTGGCTTTCTGCCTCCGTGATTTTAAACAAATGAACAACGAGTGCAGACACCACGTGATCTAGTCAGCAACGACCTGTGCTGCGAGCTGTGCTCTTGTGTCCTTCTGTACTTCAAGTCTGTATTTTGTACCTTTCGGAGGCGCTCCGTCAACAACTTGGCAACATCGCGCATCGTGCCAGACACCCGTTTCACGTCACCGAGTATAGAAGGAGATGCATTGGCACTCGGCACAAACTCTTTTTCTTAACCCACTTCAAGCTAGACACTGAGGAAGACAAACGCGTTGAACAACAACGCCGGAACCGTCCTAAAATTCACGGAAATGGATAACGGCATCGGAATCCTTCCCTCTCGTCCAAACCATTTACATTTTCAGAGCGTGATTCACTACCTTAACAATTTTGTTGTCTTTTAGCACAATGGCGTGCGTTCCCCGGGGCGTAGTAGAGAGAGACTGGTCGTGGAGCTTCCGGACCCCGCCAGCTGTTGCCAATATATTCTATTTCGTTCACCTTTAGCTTCGGCTTCCTGAATTCCAAGAACAACTGCCTCCTGTCCCATTACGTGCGGATACGGAGGAAGAAATTGCTGTTGTTCTGCTGCAACTGCACGGAAATTAGGGTAGTTTTTATGTTACCATGTTTTTTTTCCTGCTGGAAAAATTACGTGCCTCTGGCAATATTGCCTCTGGATGTTTTTGTAAAATTGCTATTTAGTCGCAGCTGCTGCATCAAATGAATATTAAAAATAATCAGGATGGTTTGTATATGGCATGGCGTTCATTCTCTCCTGAAAACAATATCTGCAATTTTAATTAACTTTATGAGAATACGCCTGGCTTCACCTTTTCTCCCTCCCACATGAAACTAAAAAAGAAAAATGCTTGGCAGCCCAGTTTTCCATCAAATGATGGCAGAAAATATAAATCGGGAATATAAAAAGAACAGGACATCACATCAAAAACACCGAATTGCGATTGGGGATTCGGGCTCAGAATCTAGAGTGGAATGCATAAGTATTACGGTACCGAGCAAATTGTCCATCACCATGTTCATTCTCTTTGTTTTTCGCAGAGAGAGCTTGGAAGAATTAAAACAGAACATTGATAACCTGCACCGACATAGGTACAAACCCAGTCCTAAAAATACGTAGTTAATATAGTCATAGACAATTTGCCGAGCAATGTTTATGCATCCCACTGTACAGTGGGATCCATGAGTATTACCGTGCAAATTGTCCATGACTATTCTCATTAATTTTTCTCTTACATCCTATGTTTTTTTAAGCAATGGATTTTTATGTATGCTTGTGCAGAAATTGCTAACAGCTTGTTTTGAGTCTTCTTTTAATTCTTGAAGCTCTTGTTGGGTCAAATAAAGTTCACGAACATGGTTCACGAACAATTTGCTCGGTAATACTCATGGATCCCACTGTACCAGGGTACATGTAACTCCAACACAAGATCAAGCACATAATGTCGAATGTTCTAGAACTTGTATTGAATCTCTTCGATGCCGTCCGTATTTGTGAATGCTGGCGCTTTGTAATCAAGGGATCCCGGATTCGATTCTATGTTGGACACTTTTCTGTGATCCAAATTCCACTTTGGTTCAGCCCGAATTAGCCTAGCTGTGGCATCAATTAACTTACAACAAACTTTGTCACAAGATATCTTCAGTCTATTCGCTTGATAATCCATTCAACTGCATGTCTTGTAACTCATGTCAATATGTCTATAGTATGACACAACAAATTATGTTGGAACACTTTCGTTGTACACAAATCCTGGTAGACTTCCACTATATTGTGTCGTCTTTAATTCAATGTACACCTATGCATTCCCTTCCCTCTAGATAATTTGGAGAAATTTTGTTTCATTAAAACTTCTTCCTCTGTTAATATAATTACTAAACACAGCGATTTGAATATTGCAAAATGATGACGGAACTTTACGCGACGTTAAATGAACAAGTATTAAAATAACAAATATATGTAGATTCATGCAAGGTGTTGAACGAAAGCAAAGGAAAACCTAACATGTTTTCTTGTGAGGACGATCGTTTGGCAGCCATCAAGCACGGAAGAATGTCATTGCTGAAAAGCTCTCGTGTGTGTAAGGAAAGAACAACCGGTATGTTACTGTTGTTACTCTGAAGAGAATGTTTGCCAGATTTGTGACGTTCTTGGCTCGTTGCGAACTGTCTCCCAGGTGCCGCTAGCGTGCTCCGAGTTTCGTCGCCAGTTTTTTTTTCTCTCGCTTCCCAGAACCCCTTCGTTTCTCGCCACCGTATCCTAAAAAGCCAGCGAAGTCTTCTGGGACTATAAATTCTCTCAATCCTGTTCTTCCTTTTTCTTTCTTTCTTCTTCCTCATCGTCTTTTCTTCCAAAACCGTTCCAGAAACTTTAAATGTTTTATTCTCAACGCTCTCGTAAGGTGAATTGGAAACTTCGGAAGTGCGTTATCTTCAATTCCATCTAGGACGTATTACTGTTCTCTCTTTTCGCTCCAAAATTTGTCGTCGTAGTCCCGGTGGTTGGTTGGTTCCTTTTTGTCGTCCTTTTCTTCCATCTTCGCTTAGGATTGTGCAAGATGCAAAAAGCGAGAAACGGCGAAACTGCTGCAGATAGAATAAAGAGTTGAAAGTGAAATTACACAGTAGAGTTTTCGAACACACTGTGCGTTTTCGTTCTTTCTTGCACCAGAAATAGCAATCTCGGGTTCAGTTGCAAAGTTGACTTGTTATGTAAATCCACAATAGTTAGTAATATCTTGGATGCAGTACGCCCTAGCATTGATATCTGGCAACTCTGCCGCGAATGAAACCAGTCAATGGTGATGGTTTTGTTCGGCAAGAATTGCTTCACCGAGATATTTGTTGAAGGGCTTCGTACACTTCTGCGGTGTTAAATAAGGTAAACTCCAAGTTTTACCATGTTAAAATAAGTTTGTGTATTCATTGACAAAATTACTCTGAAGTTTATCTTGAGGGTACTATCGAGGTGTTATTTGCCTTCAATTTACAGACAATGCATTTGTTTGGTGAAGGATGGATCGTTGAATTTGGTTATACCACTGGAATAATTCGAATGTATGTATGAATGTATCAATGCGCAGGTAATAGAAACTAGAATTATGATCAGTCTCACATTACATATGCCGTGCCGGGGCGGCAGGACATTTAGTACTACTATTTCAGTTATTTTATATAGCATTTCTACCTCATAGGTTAATTATGACGCAACATTTAATTTGAGCGATTGTATTGCAAATACATATTGACCACGCACGAAGATTTATTTTGCTTTACAATTGTAAGGTGTTTGACCCGAGATTGTTGACATTACACAGCGATGCTGTCATTAGTGGATTAATTGACAATGAAATATAAAGCTAGAAGCTTGATTTACAATGAAGCCCACAACATACAATGCCTAACATATTTAACATGTACTGCTTTACTTCACTTGCTGCGCTTATTGAAGTTGACACCGCTTCGTAACCTCGAACAGTGGAACTGTCTTTCGGGTCTTTTCTAAAACTTGTTAAATCGTTCTTATCACAATTTATAACGGGGTATTTATAAATTGTGTTCATTGTACGATACAAAATGTTCACAATGATGTTGATGTGTTGTAATAACCTATAGAATTGTGACGCAGACAAACATTTTAAAATGCGGATGGTTGACATTTTTCAATGTACGGGGATAGCAGCCATACACTTTAAAGTCACTGCAACGTAAGATTCGAAACAAAAAAATATTTTTGATAAAGCAATTACATACGTCACGAAGGTTAAGCAGGTTCTTAATTACTGTAGAGGAACTGAAAAATCGAATAGACGACGTTTGTAACCAATCGTAATTGGATGTTTGTGGCTATTGTGGAAATTAAGTATCACAATCTATGTCATACCCCTTCTCATTTTTTGAGGTCAAAACTTTCGTGATTTTTCTTCTCAAGCTTGAGAACGGATGGGAATTTGGTTGGTTTTGTATGAAGGAAAACATACTTCCTCCTGTGCGAACGTGTGGGAAACTCTTCTTGTTTAATTGTTCCTGATGTTACTTCATTATGTAACATTTTCTCAGCTTCGTGGATTAATTTGTTAAGACTCAGAGAAGGTTATTCAATCCGTAACAGTTTCATTCAAGCACAACATATTGTTCGAAGACTGGCTATATTTATATACGTTAACATAATTATGTTGCTATAGGTTAGTAATTACGTGTACAAACTGTACATTCTTCTAAACTATGTTTCTCATTCTCTTGTTTGTCCATCCCAGTGTCCTCCAACTTCTTTTTATCGATGTACCGTTTGAATTTTATATTGGTGACATACGTATCGACAAACTATGTAATTTCATGTATCTCCAGGTTATAAAATCTGAGACGTCCTTTCCTGTTGGACAAATGGTTAGTTCTTGTTATTTTGTAATCTCTGTAACTTAACATCATCGATATGTTTGCTCAATATTTTAGTCTAGTTGTCAGACGTCAGAGAATAGTGACTTTCCTTTAGTCTCTACATCTTTGGGACTCAAGTTGTTCTAGGGATTATGATGTGCTTTTTGCGGGAGAGGGGTTGAAAAAAGTAGAGAATCACTAACCCTGCGTTAGGCGCGTAATTTTCTGTAACATAATTTCAAGTATGAAATACACTGTTAATTATGCTGTGTATATGTGCTGAACGTTCTTTCTTTGTCATTCTTTTAAATTCAGTTACGGTTATGTGTTTCGCTTCTAAGTGACGTACGTAATATTATAAAGTTGACGTTAGTTACACGATTGGATGACAGTTGTTACCCACTCGGCTAAATACGTAACAACCGAAGCAGTATCATGTTCAATTCGATCACCTGGTTGGTTACACATAAGTCCGTGTCTTCGTCTTCACTAACCAACCAACCTTCTCAAAACATCTGAATCTGCTGTGTGCTCTATCTTTCGACGATTTGATATTTTTCTTGTTACGTATCTTACGCTGAGAATGTAAGTGCTGTTATATTCACCCTAAGAAATGTGTAAACGATGTGAAAATAGCAAGAGATATAAAAGGAATCTTTGTTACAGAATGCGACAGTTTTCTTCAAGACTGACTGGACAAAAGGTGCAGGCAGCGTTTCCTTTTTCTGACAGAAGCTTCTACAAATGATACATGATCAGTCCTATACATTTCAGACTTCGCCCCCCCCCCCGCCCCAAGGTTAGGCTAAGCGTGACATTACTTGTTTCCTCCCGCGTCTGTCGTGTTTGACGTCTTCATTCAAACGTCTTCACAAGTAGAGGGCGTCGGCGTTTTGATTTTTCCGGATGTCAAATTTCATCTTCGGAAAAACTCGAGGCAGAACTCTCGTCTTCACCGGAGGAATGTCTGTGGTTCACAGTGTTGCCAAGTCGTAATATTAAATCTCACTAAAGTGGCAATACTACACTCCTGGGTTCTTACATCACCGCTACGAGCGAGAGACAAGAGAATGAGGAGTAGACCAAGGTTCAAAAGCTCTGCGAGAGCCAGAGCCTGCTTAGTCAATGATTTATCAACACCCTTCCAAACTTTTCTCAGTATCCTCCTAGAATTTTTCACAAGGGCCCAAGTTAAGGTCATTTTGGCTCGAAATTTACCCTTACAGCCCCTAATTTTGGTCTTCACCCTCTCAAATGCAAAATTGTGTGCGAAGCTGTAAGGGGTCTTGCACATTGCCACACCTTCCCTAAAATGTCTGCACTATTGTCTGACCGTATACTGTCGCTCATGACGTCCAGTCCGTACTTCTTACACATTACACAACTGCCGGTGGATATCTGCCGGCGTCTGCTTCTGAGCGTGAAATTATCTGATTACGGTACGTGCTCAGTCGGTAACGCGTCTGACTACCATGCTAAAGGTCCCGGGTTCGATCCCCGGCCGGTTCAAATCCGGGAACTTTTCTAACGATGGAAGCGGCCCCGGCGCCCACCCAGCGTCGAATAACATGGGTACCTGGGGGAAACCCTGGGGCGTAAAGGCGGTCAGGGGCGTGATGCTGATCACATCACCCCCACTCACGACCGGATCAAGAAAGTGTGGGGCGTTACCCCCACACCCCCTATACGCCTTCATGGCGTGGTGCTATGCACAGGGGAACACTTTACCTTTACTTTACCCCTCACTTTTGATGGCACACTGTATTAAAGCTGCTGTCTTTCTCACAACACTGTCCTAAGAGGGCTGCATTCACAGCGCAATGACTGTACCAGATTACAGTCGCATATCACGTCTTCCTGCCTGCATATGCACGTCACGCTCCGACACTAGCGCCGCGTAGGACGCCGTCGGAACACTTTCTGGACGCTCCTCGTATATCTTCACAAAGCACATGAGCACCAAAAAGAAATGGTTGAAGAGGTGCGTGTTAACAACAAAACATCCCCAAAATTCTCTTGTTAGTGAAAAGAAGTGTGTATTTTCATTTTTTCATAAGTATATGGGAACCGAAAATCATATTTTTAATAATCTTTGTACACCCAACGGCAAAAGAAACAGTGGATGATTGTCCATCACTATTTTAATTTGGTCTGTGTTGCACAATATGATGATAATGAATTATGAATTGAAATAAAGACTTGAATAAGCAGAGGGTAATTCATGTTTTGTACCAGCATAATTTCATTCCTTAAAACAACACAGGATGTAGAATAAAAAGTAATGAAAAATACGATGGACAATTTGCCTACCATTATCTTTGCCGTTGACTGTACAACTTCAGCTTAGAAATTGGCTTACAACCGCAACGTGAGGACGAAATAAAAAAGAAAATAGATCTCACACTTTTGAGAATATTGACAAATTTGAAATCAAGGTGCAAAAACACCAGGTATAGTTCTAAACATACCAAGCTGGCAACACTAGTTATCCCGAAACTCCAGAACAAGTGGAAGAAAATGACGTGGAGGTGAGGTTGAGCCACGGATAGAAGCAACAAAAGCTTCACCGGAGGAAAAAAAAGCGAGGGGTCGACTGCAGGTTCAATTTACATAAGAAAGCCCCACGAAGAGATGCTTGGCTGGTGAATCCACCACGTTAACTGCCTAGCCAGCATTATCTGCTTCGAGCACTCCTAGCTTTGCATGAGTCGTTTGTTTGTGTAGTTCTTTGCCTCTCTTTGAACACTTATTGGAGTTTTTTTGTTTGTTACTTTCGGCTTTTTATTTGCACAGAAAGATTCTTTTAAGTTTCTTGCTCCAAAGTACTTCACGTTGAGACTGTCTTTTCCCTCCCTTTATGGCAAATGTTTCTTTCTCGCCTCCCTTTTGTGGAGTATTCAGCAGGTCTCTGCTTTGAAGGGTTCACATCTGTAGTTATATATATGATAACCAGCATAGTACAAGGATGCACGAGTGATTTTGAAGCGTTATATATTCAGCTATTTACACCAACATGGAATAGCAAGGGTGTAATGGGTAACCGTTTCCGAAAACACCCAAATGCCAATCTCCTTCCATGTAGCGCACCCTGGACTCCATTTTGCAGACTAACGATGAGGATCTGGCGTCAGAACTCAACGTTGTGTGCTACCTTGTGTGTTGGTGATTGTCCCTTCATCCATCTCACCTGAACACAAATCATCATTCATCCTTATCTCTCCGATTTTCCAAAAGTGACAGAAAAGTGGTAAAATAAACTCAATCAATCGTGGAACAGCACACAGCACGCCCTCAACACGCACCAAAATTTCTTCCAAGACCCCTTAAAATGCTTCCCAAAGGCTTTATTTATGTTCATTTTAACTCGGAATTTACCCTACACCTTCCAAAATACGGACTTACAACACCACCCAGAAATAAAATTCTTGTCTTCAAAAAAATATCTGCAGGAACTACTAAACGAGAATAATATCCATGTTAAAAATTAAGGAATTTAGTTTCATTGAGATGTACCTAATAGTTTCTATGAAAAAGGAACAAGGAGTTCCGACAATCAGGCTAACATTGTCCAGATACGTAATTGAAACTCTCCTTAAGGAACCCCCAAATAATGAGTAGCTCTTACGGTGTGAAATAACGCTCCATGTTCTACATATGACGCCCAAAGATCATGTATTTGTATGTGGCTTGCAGATACGATACTAAGATTATTTTTTCTTAAAATAATGTAAAATTCAATATGCATATATTTTTCTAAAATATGTGTTTAAAATAAAAGTTAGTAGTAATTAATTTACTTTAGCTGGTTCCAATACACTTTTTGCTACTAGGTGCACCATATTTAATCCGTTAGGTGAAGACAACGAAGAATTCAGGGGGAAGGGGGTGGAGATCAAATGTTCAGGAAAGCTAAACAGAAGTAACTTTCTGGAAATAGGATGGTAGTAGACACGCTGTCATAATTAAATCTTTATAGAGATTTTGCCATGATCTGGGGACGCGCCACTGATTTTAGAGGGAATGGGCGCCCCCGTTATATAAAGGTAGTTTCTCTCCCTTTGATGTGCAGCAATTTCCTGTACGTAAAGTTCTAACTCGTCACCGGTTCCCGGTGGTGGCAAACTTGGAACCCATTTCGAAATTTTATTTTAGGAGTTCCCGGAATGTGTTTTCGGGGCGTTGCAAATGCGACAACTTTATCTTCTGTTGCCGGGTGAGAGAGATAAAAGAGTCACAGGCTACTGCCACTCGGCCCGCATAGATTAAATACAGGTCGTGCAACGAGAAAGAGAACATGGAAATTACATGACAACATTTCCATACGGATCGCCATCTTAATGTTCTTCAGACCCCTGGAATGTCCAGAACGAAGAAATTTCGGAAACCATTTTCTGTAGTTTCGTGATATTTTAGTGTCTGCACAGCAGCAATTTCTTTCTTCTTCTTCTTCTTCTTTTGGACGTAATTCCTTTAGCAACACAAATCTTTTCTTTAAGAATGCAGATTGTGGGTGGAGCGTTGGTTCCACTTTCTTTTTACCCTGGATATTGATTTTCTTAAAGCACATGCAATGAACGCTTGCCACATTCTGTTTGCAAGTTGCGGTCAAATGTTGGTTTAAATTGTAAATCTAGTTGAACCTGATAACGTAAAAGCACTAAATGATATTCAATCTGACTATATGATATTAAGCAATGTTGCCAGTTATGTTTTTTTTTTCTTCAGATGTATATTGTACAATTTTTCTCGGGAATGTTTTGTCCATGCACTTTTCTACATGTGTGTCAGGAAAGGCCAAGAATGTTTATAGATATTATATTTAGTTCATATACGGACAAAGAACGTGAAGAGTTCAAGCAGTTTAACCAGACCGGGGTTCGAATCCGGGGCCCCTGGCTTCGTAGTGTGCTGTGCCAACCACTCTGTCGCGAAGGTCGGCTACGGTAGATCGTTAGATATTGTTAAACACAAATAAAACGTCACTGAATAGTCTCTACCCCTTTGTTGCCTCCCCTCCTCACAAATATTTCTGTCATTGCTTCTACAGTTCAATATCTAAAGCACCAAATAAAATACTTTGTCCTGTAAAGATAATATCTGCTTTATTTCGTAACAGCTTTCTTTATCGTAGGCTATTTTTTTTTTTTTTTTTGTCCTTCCTCTATCTTGTCCGTGTGGAATAACGTTGAGCAGTGTCTCACCCTTTTAAGAAAAGAAGAAGAATTAGAAGAGCTCTTCCTTCTTGATTTACACCCTCTGTTGCTACCTTCATTTGGTGCAAAGGTACATAAACCTTAATCTTAAAACTCAGCTAGCTTATCTACAGGGTAGGGTTCTTTGTAGACAACGAAACCAGACAGGATGCCTTCCAATGGAGACGTTTAAGCGAATATATTATTTAAACACAGGATACATGGAGTAAGAATTTTACATGATAAGCTACATGCTTCTATAATTTTCTCGTTTACAGTCAATTTTCATCTCAATCTTCTTCCTTCATTGTAATGGGCAGATCTGGATCGAAACTTCCTTCTCAATGGACAGTCTGGACTTCCCTCTTAATGGACGTTCTGGGTTGGGACTTCCTTCTTGATGGACGGCCTGGATCGGAACTTCCTTCTCAATGGACGGTCTGGATCTAGACTTCCTTCTTAATATGGAGGATATGGACTTCCTTCTCAATGGGCGTTCTGGATCGGGATTTCCTTCTTATCTTCTTTGTAAACTTCCCTCTGGATTTCAATTTATTTAGGTTTTGACTATTTAACGAATGCCTTTATCCTTTTCCAACTTTTTCCTCCAAGCTTTGGGAATAATACTAATATCCTCCCTTGGGGCTTCGATCGGAACGCGCCACCACTAACTAGGTACAACAGAGTGTATACTTGGTGCAGCCGATTGACATGCGCATCCAAGTAGGTGCTACAGTTAAACTGCGCAAACAAAAAGTGCTGTGGGGCGTCGATCAGAACGCGCTCGCCACTGATGTAAACAAAATTTCCGTTACGGGAATGGTAAATCAACCAAACAGATGCAATATCTGTTCAAAGACACAAACTTGTATCAGTGCTTTGACTTCCTTAATTTTCATATTAACTTACATGTGATCATTGATTTGATTTATAAGATATATACATTAATTTAATTCTTTCATATTTATTTTTTGTCTTCTTATAATATATTCTATTGTTTTTCATCTTTCCAATTTCCTTTGTTCTTATTTATAGTTATTCATATATATTATGCCAATTCTTAACCTTACACGCCTGGTGCTGCCATCTCTATTCGTCTTTGGCAAACTATCCACATTACTTGGTCCTATTGGGTACGTAACACAATATTCCCCCCGTTGGCCATAAAAAAAAATTGTCGTAATATATATATATATATATATATATATGCAGATACATTTTTTTTTCAAATTATATATGTACAAGTCTATTATTTCTTCTTGACGCTTTCTTTCTTCTCTTCTGTACAATTATATCTTCTAATGTTATCTAAATTCTCTCTCCTTTCTACATCTGTTTTTATGTGCTTTAGAAGAACTGTATTTCTAAAAGTACTTATCACTTCGTATGGGCCTTCATTTCTACTGCTTACATTGCTTTTCACTTTCACTGTGAAATTATATCTCCTGGTATGCAGCATTTTTCCTCATCTCTCGATTTATCTCTTCTTTCTATTTTCGTTCCTAGATATCTTTTCACCGTTCCGGAAATATTCGTGACATCTTAAGTTATTTCTAGTTACAAAATATAATTCTTCAATTGCTCATCTCCTGCAAGTCTGCTCGTCTGTTCTCTCCAAGATAGTCTTTACTTGACGATGTCCTGCAAAAATAGTAATTTTCGTTTCACCCTTTTCTTCTTTCAGCAATCTCTCTACAGATTATCAGTTAGCTCAGATTTTTCCGTTTCAAAGAACTCTCTCTCTTCTCTAAGTTGACCATCTAAGTGTTTTTATCAGCTACAATAATTCTTCACCTCAGCCTTGATTTCATATCAGCATGTATCTAGATATATTTATTTTCTGGGATTACAACCCATTTCTCGGAATACAGCCGATACTTCTTTAACTTCTGGGATTACAACCCGTTTCATTTGCACTTTTCTAAATACACGATGACTTTTAATCGTCTAAGCTTACAAAGAATATGTTTTACTGATACTATTCGATCTTCTTTCATATTTTCTTCTCCTTTTCCTGAGAGTTTTCTTCGTCATTGACTTCCTTCTATGCCTAACTGTTCTCTTCTTTCTCTCTTCTGTTCGTACAATTGAAAACTTTACATCCATTTTCCATATTACTTTCTTTGGCATCTCTTCTTTTACAGGTTTGATCTTTCACTATCAGTCTCATTGTTCGATGGAGTGGTGACATAAATTAGCAGTTATCATTCTTTCTTAATATATCACTTGCAGAATAGATTTTCCTCCAACGATGACTATCATATATATACGTATATCTTTTTACAGGAACTAACATTAAAGAGCTAAAATTTTCTTTTTTCAAATAGATCATTACTATTTGCCCAAACTAATAATTCCAAGAATTTTTCTTCTGGTGAACTGGAACTTTTCATACAACTTTAATAATTCTAGAAACGCTTGCCAGTCTGTAAATCAAAACATCTCCTTACTTTGCACTAGTCAGTTTTATTTGTTCCTTCCGATTCTTTCAGATACCCGTTGCTTGTCACTATCTTGTTTTCTTTTTCTCTTCCTCTTTTTCTTCTCTTTCTTATATTTTCTTTTCTATTCTTCTCAAGATCCTTCTTCCTCCTCTTCCAACTCTCTTCCAGTAAAGAAATTACTTTCATTTCTCTCTTCTTCCAATCTGGTTTCTGCCAAGATTTCTTCTTACGTTCTACATCTTCATCAAATGCATGCTCTCCTTGTCTTTCCCGTCTCGTCTTCTTCTTCCTTCTCTTTGGCGAAGTAGCATCAAAATCCATTTGATCTATGTTGACCCTTTTTAGCATATTCTTAACTTTCTTCAGGTTCCTTTCTATTTTTAATTTCTTTCTCTTCGTCTTCTTCCATGTCTTTACGTGAATATATCTATATCTCATTTTACTTTTCTTCCTTTTTTGTTTACATCTTCGGTTATGTGTATGCTTCTTTTCTTCCTCCGTCAGAGACTCGTCACTGGAACTTTCTTTTTTCATCTTCATTTCGACGTGGATTTCTTCATCATTACATTGACAACTAAATTTTTCATCTCTTTCTATTCCTCTTTCTTCTTCTTTTATTTTCTCATCTTCCTCTTGTTTGACCTCTTTAAGTTCCTGAGTGTTTTCTTCTCGTAATTTTATAGCTACTTCTTCTATCTTGCTGTCATGCTTGTCATTGGAACTTTCCTCTTTCATCGTCCAGCTTCTATCTTCTATCAGAATCTTTGCTTCTTCTATCTTGTCTTCATTTGCATCTACTCTAGAAGATACTGCTTCTATTTGCGATTTATTTTCAACAATTTTTCTTTCCATACTGTTGGTTCTATGTATATTCTCCTCTCTAAGTTTTGAAACTTCTTCCTCGATCGTCCTATTTATATCCACGCTTTTGTTTTCAATTAGCAGTGTTGTTTCTTCTATCTTCTTTTCCAATGATCTTCTATTTTCTTCACATGTCTCGGTTATTATCTCGTACATTTTCTTGCTTTCATTTCTTACTTCTTCTAATTTTCTACTATTTTCATCGAGCCTTTCTTTCACTTCCTTGTTATTTTCTTCTAACTTTTCTTTTACTTCTCTGTTATTTTCTTCCAACTTTTCTTTTACTTCTCTGTTATTTTCTTCCAACTTTTCTTTTACTTCTCTGTTATTTTCATTTATCTGCATTGACAGCTTTTGGAACATTTCCATCAAGTTTATTTCTTCTGTCTTCTTCTGCTTTTCTTTTAGCTTTTCCTTCTTGCATTCCTTACATGTATAATCTTCTTCCCTTTTACTTATTGATATGTATTTCTCCTTTCTTATTCCTTCGCACGTCCAATGTTTCATTTCCTAACATGTGACACAAAATAATTTCTTCCTTGTTTCCTTCCTCTCCGCAACAAATGAAAGTTTCCCTTTTTTCCCCGTCTTCCTTCATTGTAGCTTCTCCATTCTCATTTCCATCTTTATCCTTTTCCTCCATTTTCAATTATTCTTTCTCTCTTCGCTGTCTGGTTCCTAATTCTCTGGCCCCACGTTGGGCGCCATTTATTTATGCTACCTTCATTTGGTGCAAAGGTACATAAACCTTAATCTTAAAACTCAGCTAGCTTATCTACAGGGTAGGGTTCTTTGTAGACAACGAAACCAGACAGGATGCCTTCCAATGGAGACGTTTAAGCGAATATATTATTTAAACACAGGATACATGGAGTAAGAATTTTACATGATAAGCTACATGCTTCTATAATTTTCTCGTTTACAGTCAATTTTCATCTCAATCTTCTTCCTTCATTGTAATGGGCAGATCTGGATCGAAACTTCCTTCTCAATGGACAGTCTGGACTTCCCTCTTAATGGACGTTCTGGGTTGGGACTTCCTTCTTGATGGACGGCCTGGATCGGAACTTCCTTCTCAATGGACGGTCTGGATCTAGACTTCCTTCTTAATATGGAGGATATGGACTTCCTTCTCAATGGGCGTTCTGGATCGGGATTTCCTTCTTATCTTCTTTGTAAACTTCCCTCTGGATTTCAATTTATTTAGGTTTTGACTATTTAACGAATGCCTTTATCCTTTTCCAACTTTTTCCTCCAAGCTTTGGGAATAATACTAATATCCTCCCTTGGGGCTTCGATCGGAACGCGCCACCACTAACTAGGTACAACAGAGTGTATACTTGGTGCAGCCGATTGACATGCGCATCCAAGTAGGTGCTACAGTTAAACTGCGCAACCAAAAAGTGCTGTGGGGCGTCGATCAGAACGCGCTCGCCACTGATGTAAACAAAATTTCCGTTACGGGAATGGTAAATCAACCAAACAGATGCAATATCTGTTCAAAGACACAAACTTGTATCAGTGCTTTGACTTCCTTAATTTTCATATTAACTTACATGTGATCATTGATTTGATTTATAAGATATATACATTAATTTAATTCTTTCATATTTATTTTTTGTCTTCTTATAATATATTCTATTGTTTTTCATCTTTCCAATTTCCTTTGTTCTTATTTATAGTTATTCATATATATTATGCCAATTCTTAACCTTACACGCCTGGTGCTGCCATCTCTATTCGTCTTTGGCAAACTATCCACATTACTTGGTCCTATTGGGTACGTAACACTGTGCGTACATAAACGTGTCACGTCTGTTCGGGAGATATGGCCACGTGAAAGTCTTCCTTGAAAATGTAGCACGCAGGAATGAATTTTTACTTGCATTGTACTCGTGGACCTTTTAACTTATGCCGTTTTAGTAGTCTGTGTTATCTTCTCTACGCGGCACCAGAGACGTGTTCGTAAATTGTCCATGACTGGACTGGACTGGCCATATCCAGGGGGATGGTTTTAGGGAATACTTAGGAGCCACTAGCAGGGCGGGGGGTTGAGCCTCACTTTGGATTTTGTCATGCTCATTTCAAACTAGGAAGAAAGCAAAAACATTATTATTTTTATGCTCAATTACAGAAATGAAGTTCAGAAAATTTCGTATTGCACCAGAATAACAATGGAAAGAGAAGAGAGTCGAAGAATTTGTTGTAAGGGAGATTTCAGGCTTCAACATTTATCCATCTCGGCTGTAGTGGAGGTGAAGGGATCAGCACCAAGCTCCGACCACCGTTACCAACAGGTACATGCTGATAAGGGACTAGGTGAGCCCTAGAGCCGCTTTATGTAAGAATATGGTATTTTGGGTTGGGACCGCTAAATTTACAATAATTTTAAGTTATTCACTAACAAGCTTTTTCTTAATTTATGCAGGGCCTCCCCGATGGCGCACTGGTAGCGTCAAGGGGTCCCGAGTTCGATACGCAGTAGAGGCACATAGTGGTTCGGATCCCACTTTAAACTGTAGGTCCAGTCCCGATTAGCCTTACTGTGCACAATGTGGACATAGAACACCAACTAAATCAATCAATCAATCTTAATTTAAGCACATAATTGTATACGCGTTGACAGAACAGATTGGTTGTTTCGAGGAACTGCGTTAGAATCGCACCGGGAACCTTAACCGGGAACTTTTCTTGGCTCCGCGGGTAAAAAATAATCCAAAATACAACATAAAATTATGAAATATTGCCCAGATATATTTTTTTAACCCTTGTACAATGTACATTCGCGTAACGTTTAAACATCCAAAGAAATGTATAATACAAAATTTGTTTTTTTGGAAATTTTCACATGTCTGATGACATCATGATAACTGTTGAAATGTCTTAATGTGTTCTCCTGTATGTGATTCACCGATGGAAGTATGTTGTCAATAAATTTTCTTCTTGTACAGAGGTTTGTTAATTATTAAAAGAACGTTAGTGTGATTAATATTCTTAGCATGTTTGTTGTAATGGAATAATATTGTAGCGTTTCTTTGAAATATAATGTTACTGTTAAAAAACAGAGATGTACGAGATTGAAAATGAGATAGGAAATGTCCAAAGAGTTGAATTGTTGCTTTAAGTCCACTTTATGCAGAGAAAGGCTAATCGGGACTGAACCTACAGTTTAAAGAGGGATCCGAATCTCTGTACAATGTGCCTCCACTGGGTATCGAACCCGGGATCGTTTGATTACAAGGCGACAACCTTATCACTACGCCATCGGGCAGGCCCAAATGTCCAAAGAGAATAAAGATAGCGAATATTTTGCTGTGCACATATTTTGTACTCCAGTTCCTCTGGCGTATCTGAATAGTAAAGAAAGTAATTGGTTTTCAAATGGATTTCTTCGAAGTTTGAATTTTCTTCAGTCCTACTCTGAGAAAGCCTCAGTGTAGGCCGATTGGAGTCCTTATTCTCCCGACATCAGAGGTATCAGAAAAGGATCGTAACAAATTAATTCCGGAAAGTTCCTCGAATAGTGGGAAAAATTCATAAACAGTGTGTTAATTAGTTCATACCAAGCAATCCAGGCGGCAGCACAAGTGCAAAAATATGTAAGATCTGCCAGAAGTCTGTTTTTTTAGTGTCGTCCTGGTTTCACTGATCTCTCCCGAGCTGTTTCAGAAGGCGAGGCTGGCTGGCATGTTGAGTCGGAGCCTGACGTCAAGTCTCTCGGGCGTAGTTCCCGCCATCCTCCCGAGACCCGTGGCCGAGGAACGCGGAATGGACCAGGGGGAACACCCCTTCCACCCCACCGACCCCGCTCTTGTTAACATGTCGCGACGGACCCCCGCACCTATTTTAATTAGAAGCGAGGTGGTTGGGGAGGGAGATTGAAGTTTGCCATGCCGAATGTCTCCCTGGAGTAGAGCTCTCCCTGATTTCTCACCACGCGACCAGAATATGCTGAGTCAGCGTTGTATAATGCGTCGAGTCACGCACCTTGCCCCACCACAGCGTTGAGGGAGGGTAGAGTGCACCGCATACCATGATCATCGTGAACTTTGTCTCGTCCTAGGATTAAGGGACGTGCGGTGTGAATAGATTAAATAAGCTCGCCCTGGTGTTGGGATTCGAATGAGAAGTTCGTGAGCTGACAGAGACGTTCCGTCCAGATGGCCACTCTCGAAAGTTTATGCTTAGCTTTCCAGTTTTGCCGAAAGAGGGACTGCAAGACTTCAGAGTTCTCTTGTCTTGATTTGAATTGACGTAGAAGTTGCACGTTTGTGAATAGTTTAGGGGGAAGTCGTGAAAATGTGGGAGGCATGTTAGGGGCTGTTTGGTGTGAATGGATAAATCACTAGTCGGAACTCTCTTTACGTGAAACCACGACGGTATTCCGTATTCTGATGAACTACATCTGTTGAGCAACCAAGTGAATCTCCATGTGGTTGCTCGTAACTCGCGCATTTGTCTAGACATTTGCGATAGTTTCGCGACACCGCACAGCGAAAGCAAATAACACTTCAGTACTCCAGAGCAGTGGTTCATAGTCCGGGACCCACCTTCAAGGATATTACACTTCATGGGACCCATAAGAATGTGCGCCGGCAGAATTACTTGTACGGGTGTGGCACCCAGTTTATTTTGGCTAACATCGAGTATTTTAAGAAGCCCTCTTTTTACACTTAAACAAATTACACACACTTCATTCCAGAAAAGTAAATATGTAATTTTTGCAATGGTGGAGCGCGAATAAAAGAAATGTAGAGTTTAGATCACGTAAACACATGTAGAATTTACATTGTTGAAACAATACATCTTAGTGATTTAAATATAATAGGATTTTGAGACACGGTAAGTACATTTTTGGGCCTTCGCCCTCTCGAGAACCAGCAGCGAGTCGCGCTCCATAGGTTAAGAAACGATGCTCTAGAAGGAACTTTAAACACACACAATTTCTCAAAATTTTGATAAGAAATATTCGAAAACAAATTCCTCTACCTCATTCTCGTCCTTTTCTCTCATTCTCCTTTTCTCTTGTCTAATCTATTTTCCCTTTCTCTTGTTCTTTTTCATTCTGTTTCTCCATATCATTATTTTATCTCGTCTATTTATTTAATTCTCTCTCTCTCTCTAATTCTTTCTTTCTCTCTTGTCCGTTTGTTTCTCTTTCTTTTTCTCTAACTAAGTAAACTAACTCTCTAACCTTCTTAAACCCGAAGGTTTATGCTGCAGCAACACAAACAAGCCTTCCATCTGTCCTATCCTGGGCAAGATCAATCCAATCTTTTCCATCCTTACCGATTTCCTTTAGGACCATCTCAACGTTATCCCTCCATCTTCGTTTTGGCGTTCCTGCAGGTCTCTTACCATCAGGTTTCGCAACAAGAATCCTGTAAACCCTTCTTGCCTCTCCCATTCGTGCCACATGGCCTGCCCATCTAAGTCTTCTTGATTTAATTATTCTATTAATATGTGGACAGGTATACACCTGGCTACCCTGGTTAATTTTTCCCACGGTCCATTCCATCTGTATAGCCCCTACATGTCGCGCAAGCATTCTCTTTCGTGTCCCTGGCATAATGGAAGCAGTGTTGCTCATGCAACACAATTTACAGTGGAATGTAAAAATTTCAGGGTAAAAATAATGATTTGTGAATTTTCTTGCGATTTTATGGTCATTGGGATTGTTGACCACTGATATTTCCTGACGTTTTCCGATTTTGCAGAAAACCTTTTTATAAAATGATGTAATTTTGTAAGAGCCCGTAAGACCAAACTAATGAGCAACCAGAGTGGCATTTCTTTATCCCGTACATTAATCATGCGGGAGACCCGGGTTCGATTCCCGGAGTGGGTTATCTGAGGTCGGAATTTCACATTTTTCCGGCCTTGTCCCCGGATAAGGGCTCACCCAGCCTCGAATTAATGGGTATCTGGGGGTAAAGTCGGCCGGAGCGTGGTGTTGATCACATCACCTCTAAAATGGCCGAGATCGAAAATGTGTGGAGCCCTACCCACACATCCCCTAAATGTGCCTTCAAGGCACGGTGCTACATGCACGGAAAACTTTACCTTTTACCTTACCGTACATTAAACAGACCAAATTTTGCGAGGAAGAAATAGGAACATCAGGCAAGTTTATGTATTTATTTAGTTGTCCTTCAGACATTTTTGTGCTAAAGTGGAGGACAAAACCGTAACAGATGTTACGCTCACCGCCGGTAATAGTAGGAACCGCCCAAACGTGAATCTATTTATCTCGCATCTAGCCATATATTCACCATGATGAATTGAGGGAGCTGTAAAATCTCGCTTTCTCGCCATCTTGTTTCTGCGTTAGCGCGTTCCGCAGGATGAATGCGTGTTGGGCAACAAAAAAGGCCCCCGCGAAGACTTCGCCCCCACGGACGCGTGTGGCGACGCCGGTGATTTATAGAAGCCCAGCGTGTTTCTCGGCGTTGCAACTTAAATCTCCCGCTTCCAGTTCTGTGGTCGGCTGAAATTACCTGGTCAAGGGAAGCCTCGCGCATACATTAAACCTCGAAATATAGCTGCTGAAAATTTATCCGTGCAGTAATTCTCTCGCACGGCAGCAGAACTGTCTTTTTTCAAACCCATGAATTAGCTGCATCGGCGAGTCTCGCTCACAGCATCGCACCCAACTTTCTTTCTTTTCTTCTGCGCTTTAAGTTGGCGTGTTGCTTCGCTTGCAGGATCCTCGCGCCAGAATTGTTATTCTCTTCGGGATTTTCTCTTTCTGTCCTCAGATTCAAAGACCACACACATATTCACTCGTTATCTAGGCTGTTCGGTTGACTTAAGTTAAAAATACAACCTTACAGCAGGCAGTTTTTTAATGTTTATTCTTTTAATAGCAAACATTACAGACATGATCTAGATGTTAAGTTATCACTGTTTAGAATCTTTACACACGCCCAATATAAAATTACACTTATAATATTTTCTTTAATTGATTCAGTGAGACTTAGATGAAAGTAATAGAAAATATCAGTTTTGGACTAACGTGCCTTTTCCCTAAAACCCTAAAATATTGCTTCATAAGCACAGCCGAGGGTGTTTTTTGGGGCTGAAACCCCTTCCCAAGTCCAAATGAGAAGTATTTGTTTAATGAAATTTACGAAAGTAGTACTTTTTCTCATATGTTTGTGCATGTATGAATCCTTATTGTTACTAGATAAATATTTCATGTCCCACCATACTTATATACCATGAAATTATTTTTTTTTATCAAGTTGGCAACACGGCTTCTCTATTTATTCCTTTCTCTCAGGTCAAATTGTGTTTGAGTTTATCACCACCTTAGATGAAAATAACAGGTTGGATTTCAAACGAACTCTACTAAGCTAATGTAGAGGTACTTAACCCACACTCTGTACTAGCACATCTCTTCTAGCTCGCATCATTAAAGAGCACACAACCACTTCTTCACGTGAAGATATAACGTTGGATAGAACAGGCAATGATGAGTTGTACAAAATAATGCAGAACGTTGAGAAGCACTTAATATCTTGAAATTTGTTAAGAGACAAAAAAAAAAATGTCTTAGCGGAAGATAATTTCCTTCGGCACTTCCTAGCAAGCTGCTCGCACCCTCGCTATCACTCCATCAGTGCTTATCGGCTAATTGCATAATTACCGTGCAGCGATTATCTGTGCGTACCCGGCCGGGGGCTGCCATTACCGACCTAAGCAGCAGTTTACATTGTCCTTCGCGCAGGATGAGGCGCAAGTTGAAAACGATCCGGAGTTTTCTGTTCAATAGCTGTACCGGGAATTTAGGGATTGCTTGGTTATGTTATTTTGATGCTGTGCTTGTTCGTTTTGAAGTCAGTTATTTATGTATTCACTCACAGCCAGACTTCCTTCTACACACGGAGAGTCAACAGGATTTTCTTCTGGGTAGGGGGATTCTTTCCAAGGGAAAAGCAAGTCATCCTCCCAAAACACTGCTTGGGACAGTTTCAAGCTATCACAGGTTGTCAAACAGTCAAGGAAAAGTGAAGAAATCAACAAGTAGATCAAGATGTCAATAAAATGTCAAGAAATTATACTTATAGTGAATAATTTTGCTGTCACAATGACTGATTGATTGATTTACTTTATTGTACTTCACTTTTTTCCTTTCTTTTTCTCTCTCTCTCCCCCTCTCTCTCATGGAAGGAGGAGGAGTAGGAGAGAGAGAGAGAGAGAGAGAGAGAGAAGGAAAGAGATATCTTCCCTTTTTCTTTTTCTCTTCGTTTTCTTTCTCTTTCTTTCTGTCTCTCTTCCTTTCTCTCGTTCCTCTTCCTCTCTCTCTTTCTTCTTTCTCTAAGTTTCTTTGTCTCTCTCTCTTTCTTCTTTCTCTCTGTTTCTTTATATCTCTTTCACCCCTCCTTCCTTCTCTCTCTCTCTCTTCTTTCTTTTCCTCTCTCCAAATTCAGAGAGAGAGAGAGAGAGAGAGAGAGGTCTCTCTTTCCTTACTCTCTCTCTCTCTCTCTCTCTCTCTCTCATATTCTTCTCTCTCTCTCTCTCTCTCTCTCTCTCTCTCTCTCTCTCTCTCTCTCATTCTTCTCTCTCTCTGTCCCGGGTTCCAATTTGCTCTCTATCTGGAGAGAAAGAGAGAGAACCTCTCTCTCTCCGGGGAGGGGAGACTAAATGGGGCTAAAGGTTGGGGGGTTCCTTTCTCTCTCTCCCTTCTGACCCTTCTGGCTAATCGCGAAGATGAGGATGAATGGTGTTAAGATAAGATGGATGAAGGGACAATCACCCACATACAGGGATGACCAACACGAGCCCGACATAATATTATACTGGCTGAGAGTCCAGACAGCAGAGCCTTGCTTGTCTGCCAAATTCAGTCCAGGATGCATTGGTACACGAAGCAAGTCTAATTCTCTTGCTCAGTACAGCTTCAGTTTTCCTCTTTAACTGCCCTTTTTGGTAGGGGGTTTGCATTAAATAAATATGTAGTTTCTTAATTGCTAATGCCCAACTTTACCTAAGTAGGGGTAGAATAATTAAAGGTTAAGAAAAAATATAAAAAGTCGAGAAAAAGTCAAGAATTTTGGATGTTATTTTGGTACACACACGTGTATCATGTTCCTGCAAGAATTTGTACCAGTTTTGTAATTGTGTGCCCTTTATGATAATTGACGTACTTTAGAAAAGAATCTTTCTGCTGAGTGTACCCTGGGCTGCATTGTTGTAGGCTAACAAGTCTCTGGCGTCTGGATCAACACCGAGTATAATATTCTGTAGAGGTTTGTGTTGTGTCGTCTCCCTTCGTCATCTCATCACCACTCATCCCCTCCGTCACGATCAGCCAAAAGTGGCAGAAAAGAGACGTTAAACAAATTAAATCGATGACGGCACATTGAGGAGTGTGGGGGTAGGCTCTCGCACACGTTCCCGCTCTCGGCTACTTCAAGGAGATGGCGTGATCAGCACCACGCTCGGACCGCCTTTACCCCTCATGGTTGCTTCTGCGTTAACCCCAGGGCCTCTTTATGCAAGGGAAGGTCGGAGAAATCTCGACATTACATCACCCACCCCGGGAATCGAGTCCTGGTCTCACGCGTGGCAGTTAGGCGACATACTGACTGGAACACCATACCAATAACATGTCTTCACTAGGGGTGGTCAAATATCTCTGAATTTTCTATCCGGATATCGGATATTCTGATATACTATCCGATGTACGATATTCGGATTATACAAATTATCCGAAATCTGGATATTCCTGTGAATTATTAGAAAATATGTAACCTTAAACTGGACTGATACTAAGTAATGATATATGTATTGTTATTATTATTTTCATTTATTTGCATACACTGTATAATTTCATCTTTTTTTGTAATTTATTTGTGTAATAGTAGTTTTTTTATGTACGTTCTTTTATGTTATTTTACTTATGTAGTATCATACAATGTTCATGTATAATGATGTACTCTGCTACATCTGTTTTGTCGCTTAGGTGGTAGATCAGCATTTGCTGAACCTCGCCCAAGAACAAAGACCATTGAATTGAAAAGAATTGAATTGACTATCCGATATGTCAGGATATCTTAACATGTGCATTGTCACAGTTTTATCGTTTGTCCGTTTTACGGGCTTCCACATATTACTTTATTATTATTATTATTATTATTATTATTATTATTATTTTCACAGTACTGATTTTCTACAAACCCTTCATCAAATCTCCACTATCCGGTATGCGAATTATCCGGGTGACCATACTACTAGTTCAAGTCCAAGAAAAAAAACAGCAGGAAATTTGGCCTGGTGTAATGCAGCCTTTAGTTTAATCTGCTTTATTACGTTTTTTCCTATGAGACTGGATAAATGGCTATTTTCAGTTATCAAAATTCACGCTGAAAGTGACCACAGTTCCATTTGCCCGAGTTTGAGTGCGAGTAATGGAAAACGAAGGCTTAAAACCAGGCTATCTCAGGTGGTGCGAGCTAATGGAACTCGCATGGGCGGAAAACCAGAGCGGATTTTCTGGTATCCGGTCGTCTGGGTTTTACATCTGGGGTAGGCAGAAATCCTCTCTCCCTTTCTGTCTCTGCGGACGGATAATTACAGATAAGTGGATAAGAGTGCCCGGCAATTAATTTCGCATCTGTCGTGGTTCCTTTGCATTAGGGAAGAAACCACTCCGGAGTTAATGTAGAATTCTGGAAGAAAGTAGAACTTCTTTTTTAAAAAAGTTGGGTTTGTTTAAGAAAACAACTTATTGCACTACGTTTCCAGGGTTTAGAGAATGAGCTTCGTGAATCGCACATTTCTTCCATCTTTTTGACTTGTTTATAACTTGTTAAATACTGAAAACGGTGGATGTTATCTGTTTATTACATACGCGGCCTGTGCGCGAAGACAAGACTTGTCGTTCTGCGCGAATTCGTAAATCTTTCACTGCGCATGCGCACAGATGATGTTCCCCAGCAGAGCACCGTATTCCATCGCTGCATCCCCCTTACATTCCGGATTTGTCTCGGAAGGCATTAACCTCCCCACGATTGCCAAGGGGAGTATAGAAAAAAGATTGTTTGGTTGCATTACGATTGGAATTTAGCGAGTTGGTAATTGTGGCAGTCTTTGTGTCATAACAAATATGAAAGTAAAACCATTTTAAAGTATAATGTGTTCTATGTTCTCTTTATCTTCATATTCTGCTTATTTCTTTGCACATCTGATTACGTGTTCACGTATGTATTTTTATCAGC
This sequence comes from Lepisma saccharinum, assembly GCF_977018435.1. Classification (NCBI taxonomy): domain Eukaryota; kingdom Metazoa; phylum Arthropoda; class Insecta; order Zygentoma; family Lepismatidae; genus Lepisma; species Lepisma saccharinum. The sequence goes on from NC_139235.1 coordinate 3,822,366, forward strand.
ACACAGAACTTAACCAAGACTTATTTGAGAATTTTGTAATGTAAAATGTATTTGATCAACTTCTTGGCTCTTGTGTTAGTTTAGCTAGCAGTGTATAAAATAACTTAATTTCGTTATGTAATATTCGCATTCTTGGATACATTGAGGTAACCTAAAATTATATTGTGTTTTATTTATGTTATATATATTTGACTTTGTAATATAATTACCAAGCTTGATAATATTACAGAATGGATTTTTTAATGTTCGTCTTTTTCTTCTAGGTAAGCGTCAGCTATATTCTGTTTTGACATTCTTCAAAATGTGAGTACCTTAATGTAAATTTAGCATTTTGCTATATAGTAGTTTAGTGTTAATCTGTGGCTTAGTTTTCGTTTTGTGTTTTGCGTTGTGCTTTTGTCTTTTGGCTTGCGAATTTTCTACTAATCCTTGTGCAAGAGTAAGTCATGCACCGGGATAGTGCATACATTTCATATATACTTAGTTAGTTTGCGCAGCAATTTTCATTAACGAACATTGTGAAATGGGAATATTCTGATTAATTTTAATTTTTCTGTGTTCGAAATGCAACGTGCCAAAATCAGCACTTAACCAAATAAATTTAATGATGTTGGACTGAAGAAAGTACAAGATGTCATTAGATCTAACGGTTGGCATCCAACTAATTTAAACCTAATTTTATATTTGTCAAAAAGCTTAGACATAAACGAACTATTACTCTCTGTGAAGGTTGTTAATGGTCCGGGAACGAATAAATTCTAATGGGTTCTATTGGGCTCCGCAACAGGACCGGAATCTTTTTTTTCGCACAATTTAAATTCGGTCCAAGTTGCGTATTGTTTCATTTCGAAACGGAACTTGGGCCGGATTTTAATTTATCCGAAAGAAAGGTTCCTGGACGGAATTGAAATACTTTACATGGATTTTGAGTTGAGTTGATGTTTTAAGTCCACTTTATGCACAGTAAGGCTAATCGGGACTGGACCTACAGTTTAAAACTTTACAGATAAAAAGGTTGTGTACGGTCCAGATCCCATTTACGCTTGCTGATTTTCTCTCCTGGACCGGAATTGAATTTAAGAAACCTTTAACGAACCACCTCTGTATGATTATGCCATATTGTGTTTATTAATATATAATGTCATGCGTACATACGAGGGTTAAGTCATGGCAACTATTTTCTTTCTCGCGAACAGAGGACAACTCGAAAAATCTAAGATATACGTTTGAAAGTGTATGGAATGAACCTTCGAATGAAGCCACCAGATGAAGTCTGGATGCAGGAGACTCTCGTAGGGAAGAGACAGGACATTGGACAACAGTGTTTTATTATGACATGAACAACAAGCACACAAGACCATAACAACCTTCAAAGTATTTACGCAGGTTATCCACTTGTGTTATGGCATGCACACACAGTGCTTCTCGTAGCTCTGTATGGCATTCCTGTGCATTTCTGCTCGGAGAACTGCTATTTTAACGTACAAACGTTGCTCCTGCTTCATCACCTCTATTTCCGAACGCTGTCACTCACAGACTGAACTTGGGTGAGTGCTTACTACCCCACCGTTGTTCACATACAGTATCTAGTAGCTTCTTTCGAAAGTACATTCCATACACTTTCAAACGTATATCTTAGATTTTTCGTGTCGTCCCCTGTTCGCGAGAAAGAAAATAGTTGCCATGACTTACGACTTAACCCACGTATTAAGCAATGTGTAAATTTTGAAAAAAGGTCATTACAAGTAAATTTATCGGAAACGAGGCACTGGCTTCTTTAGCAAAAGAATTTTCCGGGCTGACGAAGTTTGAGAACAACTGATAAAGTGACGTCACCGAGTCCGTTTGTTACACACTGCCCAAGGAAGCATAAAGCAGACAGTGTTATGTTTCCCGCATCAGGTTTCTGATCGCGAGGGCAACGAGAAAACATTGAGCAAGCGATTCGTGAACGCGAGGTAATTTTCCCCGCAGGGTAACTCAGATGGCCACGAATTGATAACCATATTACACGTTACATGAGCCCGCCGACGAGCATTACCCGTGGCAGACGAGGTTGATAAACGCAGCCACGGAGGTCATAGCCACTCTTCCTCTTTCTCTAGAAGCACGTGCTTTTCTGTAACGGGTAAGGACGGCTACACCCTGCGGATAGCTGGCGTATCATGTTCAGGAGAGACACGCCTCCGTGTCACTAATAAAATATGAATTTTGATTGTTATTTCGTCTTCGTTTTGCCCAGGGTGATACTTCTAGGGTATAGGGATGGTGCTGACGCCTAGGAGATATTTTGAATATCCAGACGAGGAAGAAACCAGACCCTGTGACAGTGGCGACTCGTGGAATTTTTGGGGTGTAGGAAGTTATGGTAAACAGACCGAGGAAAGTTTTCGAAAATGCGTTCTATTACACAGCTACATGTATCGCATGTAGCTTGGATTAGCCATTGGATTTGTAATGTTAACTGCAGGCCCTCCCTGGCTGTCATGTGTGGATTCAGAATAGCATTGCCAATACCAACCTCCTGATAAGAAAAGGTGCTGTTTCAACTCATAAATTACACTAAATGTGATAAAATTATGCTAGGGTTTATTATTATTATTAATTTGTTATCATTTTCTGATGAATGTAGTAGTTTTAAGTTCAATTTTATTTTGCTATTTTTAGGAATTTCGACCATTCAAAAAAATGGGTTTAGCATAGTGCTTGAAAAAGTTGAAGAAATTTCCATGACTGGTAACGGCGTCCGTTTGTTTTATTTGTGACCTCCAACTCTTTCTACCGATTTCCTTTTATGAAATGTTCCTCCCTTGTTAAATCGGCGAGGATAAAGAAAAGATGAAAACAAGAGGATGGATCAGGGCCTGTAAAAGCTTGTCCCTTGGTCGGCATACTTCCTTTTGTTTGAAACAAGTCCGCTAGAGAAGTACAAAAAGATCTGGACATTTTTGTTTAAAAAAAATATTTCCTCAAAATATCTTCATTAGAATTTAATTTCTGTTTCCCAGGGACGCTCGGTTTTGAGATGATGCTGGATTTTCCATTATGCCAAACACAGAGTGCTAGGTGCCAACGAAGTTCAAATCTTGCTAGGTTTAGAACCATTATGCTAGAGTTGGCATCACTGTTGAGGAACCCACGGGACCTTCCTTGCGGACCGTATAACTGGGCAACCCCCCGCCCTCCCTTGCACCCATCTGCCTGTAGGATGACGAGAAAGGTTCCTCAGCGGCCCGACAGGCAAAGACGGTCGTCTTTGGGCAACAGATCCTGAACGAGCGGGTGATAGCTAGCACATTGACTCTTGACAGTCGAGTAGCGAACCTTGATTGCGCTCAAAATTTTATAAGCTCATTAAACTCTTAAAATGTAGAAAACTGGAAATAAGTATAAATGAAACTGTAGGAAGTTTCTCACTTCCTACATGAAGGAATCGCCACTGCCCTGTGAAATTTGGCGAGAACGAGGCAGAGCTCTGTAAAATAGAGGTGAGACCAAGGGTGGTCATTTTCGTTCAACCTCCCTCACAGTCACGGCTCGTCCTCACCCTCACGTCTTCGGAGTGGGGTCTGCCCTCACGAGGATCGCTGTCTGGGTGAGACGATTGATTGATTAATTGATTTGTTTATTTTGCTTCGCTTTTTTCCACTTATGGCAAATTGCAAATATGAGGATGAGTGATGATAAGACCTCGGATTTTTAGGTTCTAAAAACTGTGCTTTTAGGTTCCTAAAATAGGCTCTAAAAATCCTAAAATAGGTCCTAAAAATCTTAAGTTAGGCTCGAAAAATCCTAAAGTACGTTCAAAAAAGCTTATAATAGTTCAAAATTCCTGAAAAACTCTGAATAGGTATAGTCACCGGCAATCAAAATGGGACACCTATTTCCTGAAATACGCACTATCTTGCATAACGTTATGTGTATTGCCTAACCCTACGGCGATGGCAGAACTTACCATTGGAAATTTGCTAGATTTGCACCAGACATTTTGCTTTGTTTAGAGATTTGAAAAATCACCATGGACTTGGAGGAAGGGAAATCGACAGAGAGTACGTTTCAAGCACGTTCGTTATTGAATGTTTTCGTGACCAAACAAAGCAAATGCCTCTGTGTGACATAAAAATCCTGTAAAACCTTTTAAAATATATAAAAAACCTTAAAAAATGCTTGATTTAGGCGAATAAACCTAAAATAGGATCTAACAAGCAAAATAGGTTCTTTTAGGCACTACAAAACTTCATCAGTTGTGTTTTTCAACGAAACGCCGACATAACTTATTATTTCTTACATACCTGTAAAGGAAAGAAAGGTTAAAAACCTAAATCCGAGGTCTAGTGATGATATATATATGTTTTCTAATAACATAATTCTGTTGTTGTTTTTGTACTTGGATTTTGACTCTGTAGGGAATTTACATTGCTTCATATGATATAATATTTTTACATCACGATTTCATTCTATAAGTAAACCACATATTAACTTTTGTTTACACAGATATTACATGATTTTCATGTAGTAGCCTACTTTCTTTAGAATATGATATCCATAATTTTGGATATGTTTAAAAATGTGTCAAAATAATCATTGATCATATTGGTTACTTAATTGGAAGCACCAGGGTCCTACAAACTCGTAAAAAACCGTACATAAGACAATTACCGGGGGTCCTGAGTTGCCACCAGTGATGTGCGTCTACGCGTAAACAACGATAGTCTACATTCTACACGTAGACTACTTTATACACGTAGATTACGTAATCTATGTAAACAACATGGCGAAAGGTGATAACTTAGCAAAGGGCGCCGTGTAATTAAAAGAAAATTATATTGCGTATCAGTTGCTAATGTGTGAAGAGAACTTTTCATACTCTTTCTTCCAAATTCGAACAATTTCTCACCTAGGAAGAAACCTAATGTAGGAAATATTCTAGTGTTTTATGGGAAAAAAACACTCTTGCCTCACGACTGCCATCTGGTGTTGTTTTTTGCATACTATTTATCTTCCATAGTTGATGATACAAGAGAAGATAAATTTTGTTGTAAATAAGATTCTTTTCATTTCGTTAGGAACCAATATAATTGAAAATGTCACTTTCCTTTCATGAAACCCTTCAAAATTAATTTTAATGCACTTTAGATTGTGTACGTAATCTATGTAAACTACAACCCAATGTAATCTACGCGTAGATTACGTGTAGACAACGCATGTAGACGTAAACGTATAGTTTACGGCACATCACTGGTTGCCACCCCCTGGCTGATTTCGAGTACAACCATTTTCCATCTAGAAGGACTGTGTGAAGTTGACTTGCCCGATCCTAAATCAGAACTTTTTCCGCATCAATGGAGTCGACAGGTAATGTCGTTCGCAAACAGAACAAGCAACAATAAGAGCTGCGGCTGGATCGCTGATAACACCCCTACCGCATTCTGTTGCCTAACGCATCGCCAACATTTGCGTAGAGAGGTGATACTATGGGCACTTAATTACGAGTTTTGACACTCGTGGCGATTTTGCAGTCAGCCAATCGACACGTGCGGTTTGGGTGGAACGTGTTGGGGGTCGAAGTGCGGGAATTAAGTATAAATTTCGCATGTGAAATGAGACCACGGTCCGAACCGACCCGATAATGGCCCCCGGCCTCTTGTATGTTCGGATTGAGTGCATGTCTGAACGTGTAGGGGGCGGGCGATGGGCGGGGCGGGACCTATCGTGCATTGTGAAACATCTGTTTAATCTTTTATTAGCATTAAAAGGTTGCCCTGTGTTGCAATTAGAGACGGACAATGCCTGATAGTGTGGCTTTTATATATCGCGTGTCGCGCCACTTACGAATGCATTAGCGGTCGCGTTGTTCAGTATCCACCCTACATTGTTGCGTGCATTGTTGTAGCTGTGGAGTTATACTTCTCAAGTAGGGTGTAGTCGCCTGTGTTTATTAAGTCCATCTTACATGTTCAGGTCCTTACCTCCGTAGCAGAGTGGTTAACACAACGCGTTACCAACGTCGTCTTCTGACGTCGGATGTGGAAAGCCCACTTTGTTGTCTGTTATGCTGAGAAGTAAACCTAGAAAGCCTAACCTAAGAACTTAGGCAACGAAAGCATTCCGCGGTGACGTCAGATCGCAAGGTTGCTAGCTCGTTGTGCGATAAGGAAAACCACCGGGTTGGCATCCCGACTTGGGCATGAGTGTTGTTTGTGAGTGTCCCTTCATCAATTTCATCATATCATCACTCTTCATCTTCGCTTAGCTTAGTTTAGCAGAAAATCGAATTAAAATAAACCAATGCAATGAATCAATGTTTAGCTAGGCTAATCGGGACTGGACATACAGTTTTAAAGTTGCATCCGAATCACTAAGTGCCTCCACCGGGTATCGAACTTGGAATTCCTTGATTACGAAACGATGACGTTACCACTACGCCATCGGGGAGGCTCGGTACCGAGACTAACTTGTTGAGACGAGACAGGCCCCTGTAAAATCGTGACTCTCGATCTTGTTCGAGACTTTGGTAAACTATGCCTATGATATTTGAAACAAAACACTTTGCCGTGAGACTATTCAGACACACAAAGAGGGTATCTAAATAATTTGGATGAATCATACATCGTTTCCACAAATGATTGGACGATTTTATAATACTACAGTTTCACTAATATTGAATAGACAGATATATTACTGCCATGTGAAGGAAGGATATGTGAAGTTTTACACAGATGTTAAATACATTCTACGTGTGCCCCACGTGTGACACGGCAGACGTCCAGGCAGAACTCCCATTCTCGCCAAACCCTCCGAAGCATGTCTTGTGTGGCGTCTCCGATGGCGGTGTTGATGCGCCTCTGCAATTCTGACAGTGTCTGCGGAAGTTGAGGAACGTAAACATTGTCTTGGATGAAACCACGCAGGAAGAAATCGCTCACTGTGAGGTCCTGTGACGTCACACAAGACATGCTTGAGAAGGTTTGGTGAGAATGAGAGTACTACCTGGACTTCTGCCGTGTCACACGTTGGGAGCACATTGAACGCATTTAAGGTCTGTGCAAACCTAATATCATGTATTTATGTTCATTATTGGTGAAAATGTAGTCTTGCGATTTATTGATTGATTGACTTGCTTTATTTTACTTCGCTTTTTGTGCCACTTTTGGCTAATTTGCGAAGATGGGGATGAGTGATGATATGATGAAATTGGTGAATGGACAATCACAAACATCCATGCCTAGGCCAGGATTCGAAACCGGGAGCCCTGGCGCCGTAGCGCGATGTGCTAACCACTCCGCCACGGGGCCGGCAGTCTTACGAAATCGACCAATAATTTGTGTACACTGTGTATTTTGTTGTGTCGACATTCGTGGCGGAATGGTTAACTTATCACGCTACTATAGTAAGGGTCCCGGGTTCGAATCCCGTCAGAGGACAAACATCTTCATACCACTGATAAAAGCTGAAGTTGTAAAGGGACACAGAGAATTGTACTGGCTGTGGGTCAAGGCGTCAGAGCTTCGTTAGCCTACAAGACTGCAGTCTGCGTGTGGAGCCTTTCGATAGGTCAACCTTAAACCCTAGAATGAAGAAAATCAGTCACCCATTTCCCCATCAGCAGGAGCGTTCCTGACGTCACGCCTTCAAGCTGCTTGTTCACTTGACTGTTGCGGAAACCATGTCTAGAAGCGAATGGCGCGTCCCGCCGCGTTGAATCCAGCAGCGAGCGACGTGAATTATCTTCCAAGAGACCTGAGAAGCACATAATTTAGTCATTATTCTTGCACATGGGAAGGCGCGCGTGCTTGCATTGTTTTTTATACCTCTGTACACGTGGAAGGAAAGGCGACTATTATTCCGATGGCCTGAATTTGCCTTGCAAATGCTTCGAGGATTCTACCCGTGCACTTTGACACTTCCCGTCTTTTGTGTTGGTAACAGTCCCGATGCGACAAACGCGACAAGAGTTCCTAAGGAAGTTGACATTGACGAATATGTTGGGTTCTTCGCACAATTGATGCCTGCGAAACCCTTTTGCAGTGTGTTCTGGGCGGTTCGCGCTACAAAGGGGGTAATGTCGTGAAAGGGAGAGCAGAAAGTCTATTACGCAATGCGTTCGAATATAATTGTGCGTGCCAGTGCGTGGAATCGAACGTCCGCGGGAGGGGGGATAGCGCGTAACGATTTATTTAGATAATTAGCATGGGTTTTCATGAACAGTCGGATACCCTGGCTTGTTTGTTCTCTGCTAATAACCACTGAGTAGGGGGAGGTGTCTGTTCTCATATTTTGCCATCATTTCATGTTAGTTTGCTAATTAAAAGAGCTGGAAACTCTCATAAAGGCTAATTGATATCGGACCTACAGCCAAGGGGAGAGCTAAGGGGGATGAAACCCCCCCGAAATCCTACAAATTTAAATTGTTAATAAAAAAATAATTATTGATAATATCAGAAATAAAGTAATAAGTACGGTAAAAACTGCATTACATCGTAAAAAGTTTAGTGTATAATAGAGGATTCAGGTTATATTATTATGTTTTACCATTTAATCCAAAGAATAAATTGATCCACAGCTTCCAAAACCTATAGTTTTCTTTGTTAGACGTCACGTCACAGAATATAAACTTTATGAGTTAAATTTACCACTAACTGTTAAAGCCTTTTTTTAACGATTGTGTAAAAGTTGATAACAATATACAATAACTATGATTTTCAATACACTAACTGTACAAAATATAAGAAAAATAATAGACAACAATTGTGTTAGATATTCACTCATACGGTGGATCGAGTAGCAAAGTTTCTCCATTTATGTAATAATAACAATTTGGATTGAAATTGGTATATTTTTAATAACTTATTGTTGTAAAATAACAATAATTATCATTGTCATTATTATTTGTACTAATCAAGTTTTATCTATGGCTTGACCTCCTCTACAAATATATATCTGGCGATTTCCGTGTTGGTAAGGGATGAGCCCCTTCCCCCCGAAATAAAATTCTTGCTACGGGCCTGCCTACAGCCGACGCAAAGAGTACGTTGTAGTTCATTGAAAGAAAACCACGTACACAAGGGTGGCTATTCACCGGGAATTCTGCATGAATTTTTCTCCGTAGACGTGAAAAATTGCAACTTTTTAAAAAACCAAATCTATTGAATTTATACATATTTATAAATACTCTGAAGCAGTTTAGCTTTTATTTTTATCGAGGAAGGAAGTGAAAACTGCGTGGAAAATAGAACAGAATTCTCTCAATCCGTTTACTTTGTTAGTCCTTTGCAGAACAATCTTATCTGACGGAAGATTATTGCAAGATAACTTGAAGTTGATTACGTAAATTTGAGTTTGAAATTCTTATGCAATTATTGATTTTTCGTAGATTGGTATATCCCGTAACATTTGTGACTTATGTTTGTAGAAGTATTTCGAGTCTGAGTATGTGAAAAGGCAAATGTAAATAAATATTTATATACCGTTTCATTGAATTGGATTAGATTTCTTTTGGATACACTGAAATCGCACAGGACCTTTATATTGTTAATATATTTGTGTGTGTGGGTGGTGAGAGGTGGTAATACGTAAGGTTGACATACAGAAAACGTAGCTGGTATAGCATAGCATATATTTGCAGAGTGTAACTTCCTGGTGATAGATAAATATTAATTATCTGTTGATTGCTTGATTTGCTTTATTTTACTTCGCCTTTTGTGCCACTTTCGGCTAATTTGCGAAGGGATGAGTGATGATATGCAGACGCCGACGCGATATGGCCGATATGAAATTTTTCTATAAAATCATAAATGAAAAACTAAAATCTGAATTTCTACTTACAGAATTCAATTTCAGAGTTCCCTCTCGATCGACCCGAAACACTGAATTGTTCCACAACTCTACCGCTAGGCTTTCTCTCATACAGCGCTCTCTGTTCCACAGGCTGTCCCCTGTTCTACCGGGTGTCCCAGAAGTCTTTCCCTGATTACAAACTTTATTCATATCCGCTATATGCAATGTAGAGATGTGAAAGTGGTGCCAAAATGTTGGAAAACTTGCCAAGTTTTCTTGTTTCAGGTTTCAGTAACGTGGCTGTAATGTAACAGTGTCAGTGCCCAGGAAACCGGAAATGTTCACAAATCAGAAAAAATCTCAGTGTGTCACGAGTCCCGGTCACCAATAACAGTGCAGAGGAACTTTCAAACAACTTATGGAAAGATGCCGCCCATGTCGAGAGCATTAAGTCGTGGTATGACAAGTTCAAGACCACAGAATCTGTTGCTGATTTATCGAGAAGTGGCCGAACCATCAACCTCAGCGATTTCAAACAACGTAAAACAGCAGCCAAGAAGTTATCTTTATGATATCTTACGCTTTATTTTTTCGTGCATACAAAGTGCAAATTGCAGGCTTTGTTGCCTAATGATACCAGGGCACACACTGAGTTTTTTCCTGATTTGTGAACATTTCCGGTTTTCTGGGCACTGACACTGCTACACTACAGCCACGTTACTGAAACCTGGAACAAAAAACTTGGTTAGTTTTCCAACATTTTGGCACCACTTTCACATCTCTACCTTACATATAGCGGATATGAATAAAGTTTGTAATCAGGGAAAGACTTCTGGGACACCCGGTATAATAAACTACGCACAAACATCGATATTTTTGCCCCTGAAAGTATTTTTCGATCTTCTCTCAGAATGAATATGTAAATCTTTTGTTTGTTTCCTTGTTTATGTCTTATCATGTTTATATTTAACCTTTTTTTGTTTTTACCTAAAACCGTCTTGACTTATTCTTGTTGATTTATTAGAGTTTTCAGTGTAAAATGGCCTTGCAAGTGCTGTATCTGAAACTTGAAATTAATAAATAAATATGATGAAATTGACGAATGGACACTCACAAACATCCATGCACAGGCCAGGATTCGAACCCGGACCATATACGAGTACATACATCGTTGTGTTTTATACGACGCACGGTTTTAGAAGCGATATCGGGCGGAGCCACGCTGAGGGTGTGCGTGGCGACAAGCCAATGGCAGGAGTGCAACGTTGTACAGTTAGAAAACTGCGGCGCGCGAGTTAAACGCTGTGTTCTGTATTTTTCTTGCGCGCAAGAAGTTTTCATAAAACTCGTCACTTTAAGGTTCATCATAAGATGGGGCAAGACATTTTGAACCTGACTGTCCAAGTCCCATGAATTTCCGTCGCCTACAGCCGGAGTTATCGTTTCTCGAAGAAACACGGGAAACAACACATCTCTACACACATACACACATAATCACCCATTCGTTTTCCTTCCGTGTTCCGTCTGTTGTTTTTTCTTTGCCACCTGTTGACTCCGATGAGTTGTTGTGTCTTGGTAAAGCTATGGGTGTCAAATTCGGCTGAATATGCACAATGACCTTTCATTGTCTTGTGTGTTCACAAACATTGCGAGTCTGGGTCAGTTTTGAGCTCAGCGTTTTCATAACAAGAGCGGTGTAAGATAATTTTACTCGTGGGGCATGAAGAACAGTTGTGAGAGGATTCAATACAGCCCTTATTGATTGATTTATTTTACTTCGCTTTTTCTGCCACTTTTGGCTAATTTACGAATATGGGGATGAGTGGTGATATGATGAAATTGATGAATGGACACTCACAAATATCCATGCCCAGGTCTGGATTCGAACCCGGGACCCCTGGCGTCGTAGCGCGATGTGCAATACAGCCCTTATGGTCGATAGTTGTGCAATAGTGTGTGTGCTACGTGAGTGTTATTTAATAATGTCGCGCCGGCGCCATTGTGGAGTGGTTAGCATATCGCTCTACGACACCAGGAGTCCCGGGTTCGAATCCTGGCCTGGACATGGATGTTTATGAACGTCCCTTCATCAATTTCATTATATCATCACTCATTCCCATCTTCGCAATTAGCTAAAAGTGACAAAAAAGCAAAGTAAAATAAAGCAAATCAAATCAAATTAATAATGTCGCTCTCGAAACCTAGTACGTGCCAGTAGTACAGGCACCAAAGGTACTCGCATTACGTTCACAAGACAGAAGTCTTAGTTTTAAATCTTATTCTTACTTCAAAGAACTGGCGTTCGCAAGACGTGCGTGCTGAAACAGTGTTTTCTCAGAGTCGAGAACTTACGGCTAAAGCGTGTGGTGTCTGTGTGCATACTGTGTTGCGCATTATAAAACAGGGTAAAGTATCTACCACAGAAATCGGAGAATCCCTATTCAAATCTCCTGGGAAACATGCCAGAAAACAGACACGAGAGCGATGATGATGACCTTGCAGGTCCTCTACAATAAATACGTACCTCCAAACTTCTTTCAAGTATGAGTTTCTCTTATATGCTGCAGTGATATGATATAATCCTGTGAAGAATTCTTCACTATTTCATTGTACTCAAATATCCCGTGCATGCATTATACCCATAAAAAGCTGGATATTGGACACAGCGAATTATCTGTGTTTCCCTTCCGCTAGCAGTTGGTTTGGCAACAGCGCGACAGCACTGGCTGCGTATTGGCTGAACTCATGTTCCTTCTAAAAGCGTACAGTCAGAGAAAGAATTACCTGGGCCACGGGACCTAGAATTTCGTAACGTCTTAAAGCCTGTTGTTTATGCAACCCAAATAACAAATTATTCGCTTAAGTTTGTCTGGTGGCTCTGAGTTCTCGGGAAGGATTGAGCATTGATAGCATGAGTCACATGACTCATGCCCAGGGAACAACAAACAACAGCTGGGTGCTCAAGAAGAACATTTCAGCAAATGTTTTCTTAACAAGATCTACTCGTAAGAAAATATTTTTCGAGTGATACTAGTCATTGTCAAGAAGGTTCACTGAAATGATGGTTCTCATCACAGGCCACATGCCACACGCTAATGGTTTAAGTCCAGTTTATGCACTGGACCTACAGATTAAAGTGGGATCCGAACCAAATGTTCCTCTATCTGGTATTGAATTCGGAAGCCTTTGATTACATGTCGAAGACGTTACCACTACGCCATCGGAGAGGCAATGGAACGCCTTGAGAAAGAGACGAGTGAAACCATATTTGGCGTAAATTTTAAAAATAAGACAATATTTTGTGGTCACAGTTTCGAACCGTGGGAGAGGCATATATTTTTTTGTCCCATCGTCCATTTCACGAGTTTATAATTCTTCCTCACCGACACGATTAACGCCAGTGGGAGAAGAAAAGCGAAGTAAAGTAACTGAAACAGAAATAAAAGGAAAAAGCGAAACAAATTTTATCCAATAACATTCTGCAGTCACTTTAGTCGTGTTCAAGGAATGCTACCTTTAAAGAGAGCCGTGGTCTCTAACTTGTCTTTTCCCCTTCCTTTGTGCTCTCGATTACCTCTGTCGCGATTTGTCTAAAACTAATTATTGCGACGTTAATTAAACAATCCAAACAACGAAACAATGCACAATCAACTGCTCAACATTCCAATTTCTTTCGAATCGGAAAACAATTGAGATGCAGTAAAATGAAGCAAGAAGCAGTAATAAACTGGGAATTTGGTACGGTATAGAATTAAATCGGTGAATATGTTCCATTTGATTGGATTTTTGTTATTTAGTGTCGCTATTCTTTCACTTTTGGCAAATAGCGACGATGAAGATGAGTAATGAGTGATGATGTGATGACATTGATTAACGGACACTCACCAAGAACACCCATGGCCAAGCCGAGATTCGAACCAGGGGCCCATGCTGTCGTAGCGCGCTTTGCTAACCACTCCCACACGGAGGTTGGTTAGGAGTGGACATTATACTATATTTTGTGTGCGCAATTGGGATCAATCAATGGAATGACTAGGCATATTATATTATTAATATATTCATATCATAATATCACGTCATATTATTCGGCATGAAGTAACATCATAGACATTCAATCTTGCATTATTGCCTTTCAACTATTTCTTCGACTTCAGGTTAATAACATCAATAAGATAAATTATGAAACAAATGATAATGAATGTGGGATATTGACAGTTATTTCGAATTACCTGACACAAGCAACATTAAGCAGACTCGCTGGGCACACTCATTAAGTGGTCAACCTTCGATCTCGTCACCAAAGTTCCCGGATTTGAGTATCGTCCTTGTCACAGGTGTTTGAGTATTTTGTCATTAATTTCATGTAATGGTCACTCGTCCGCGACTAGGAAGAAAAGTGATGTTACGTAACAAAACTAATAAAAATAAACATGATCGAAAAGTACTTATTTCATATCTCACGAAATCTCCTATAAAACCGGGATATATGAAATATATGTATCTTCACATACTTTTTCGATTTCTATATTTAACTAGCCGAGACCGAGAACGGGAGAGCAATTTTCAATTCGAGAAACCGAGAGACGGAGACACTGTAAAGTCTTGTTTCTTTCTTGACATCTGCCTAATTGAGTTGTTGTTCTGTTCGTTATTGGCTTTGCATTGGCAATTATTGTCATTATTCCTCGCCTGTAGGTAAACCATAAGGACGATTTATGATGAAATACAGTAGAGCAGATAAAAGGGCAAGAACAAGAGAGTCATGCGTGCCCGGGACTTCAACCCAGAACCTTACGTAGCGAGATTTGAAATTCTAGAGAAGGCATCCGTGTTTCGCTTGGCTTTCTCTTTCCTCAACTTCTGTTATTTTATGATGCACGTATAATTAAAATGGATCTGAGAAAATACGTTGCGATCCATAATTGTGTTGGTTAGATGCTATAAATGTGAACTCCAACATGGAATAAATTATTTCCTTTTGTATGTGGTTGAAGATGAAATTTTCTTACACTGTGACAATTTCTTTTTTAGTTTTTCTGCACAGATAAGCTAATCTGGACTGGACCTTCAGTTTAAAATGACATACGAACTACTACGTGCATCCACCATGTATCGAACTCGGGATCCCTTGATTATAAGGTGACGACGTTATCATTACGCCATCGAGGAGGCCCCGTGAGAAAATATTATTCACTCGATCTATACAATAATTTATTTAAACATTTACATTTTCGTTTTCTTCTTTCTTTGTTGTTAACTACTCTTCTACGACTCTTTTTTTGTCTTGGAATTTCTTCTTGTTTCAGGAAAAAATAATACATGGAGGCTGTATAACCCCCCCCCCCCTTTCCTTGCAAATAGATAGAAAGCTCACTCTCGAGAACTAATTTATAAATAACGTAACCATTAGGAAACAATTTGAATGTTAACTGATATAACTGCAAATGAAACAATACTTACAGACGCTAACGAAATATCTATTCTTGTATAAGCTCACAGGCAACAGGTATCTGGTGAGGCATTCACTCTTGCTAACTACGAGCGAAGGTCACGGAACCAAAGGGTGGCAAACAGGCGTTTGCTCTACGAAACTAGGGTTAGCAGACGAGGCCCGTGTTCCTGTTATCAATGACGTACGAAATAAGGAGGAACACAGCTTTCATATCAAACTAGACCTGTGTTTTGGTCCCGTCATTGCATGTAAAACACTTTCTCATCGTGGCCTTGAAGGCCTACGTAAAGGCTTCTCTGCAAGAAAGATATCTTACCATTGAAGGGAGGAAAAGTGTGTGTGTGTGTGTGTATCGAGGTCCTTCAACTTTCGTATTCTTCTTCATTTTAAAACGCGTGCTGTATCGTCGATTTAATCCAATCTAGCCGTTCTAGCTTTTAGGTTCTGTTTCTGTTCGGTAATTTCACATTGTCTTCCTGCTTATGTTATTCGCGACGAAGCTTCTGGTTTCGATAATCTGGACCATAACGGGATTGTGTTGGTTGGTTGATTTGGTGTCTTAAGTCCACTTTATGCACAGTAAGACTAATCGGGAATGCACCTACAGTTTAAAGTGGTATCCGAACCACTATGTGCCTACACATTACTTTGCTGCTAGATATTTGCATGCTAAGATGTAGGAAATGCTACATTTTCAGTGTGTGGAATTAAGATTTATTTCTGATACGAAGAATCGGAGAATGGAGTAGTGAGAAAAGTATCACCTCACATGTTTGAATTATAGCCCCCCCCCTCCCTCCCTCCCACACACACACAGGAAATCGGCCGTGGTTTTTATAACGAAATATAACATGGACGAATTGTGTCAAGAAAAACTAGAGCCTATTCACATCCCTACCGAACTTGGAAGAAAGTCCACATAGAAATTAGAAAGTTTTGTTCCGACAAAATCGGGACGTATAGTAAATGAAAAAGCAAAGTGCTACCTTGTGCTTTGCACCAAGCCATGAAGGCGTGTAGGGGGTGCGGAGTTAGGGTCCCACATTTTCTTGTTACGGCCGAAGGTGGGGATAATGTGATCAGCACCACGCCCCTGGCCGCCTTTACCCCCTCCCCACCCAAGTTTCCTAGAGGTACCCACTTTATACGACGCTGGGTGGGCGCCGGAGCCACTTGAACAGGTGGACAAAATTCCAATTCTCTCCAGTCGGAGATCGAACTCAGATCTCTCGCATGGTAATCAAACTCCCTAACGACCGAGCTACCGCGGCACATATAGTATAGGAGGCTTTGTATTTAAGGCAAGAATCATTTTAGCATTTCGTTCAACGGTTTTAGGGGAATCATTCTCGGACATAGGCTTCAACTCTTGTCGGTTCTGCGACCTGGCTTGAGAAAAGGCGATTTTATGACGAACAACATTCCACCTGATGTCACGTGACTTTCCTACATTTCCTGTGTCTGTTGGCTATTGCATGAAAGACGAGTTGCTCCTTGAGACTGACAGAATCACCCGATCACCTAAAGGTGCAATGTGTGTTGCCTACCTTTCCGGTATTATTTACTGCCATTAAAGTCTTATGGGGAAGAACTTTTTTCCACCACTGTACGCCGTATAGGACTGTTTGCATCAGTCAACTGCGTGCAGTTTCGAGCTGGTGTACATACGCGAACATTTGCTCTAGCGTTACGAGTCGGGGAAAACATGTTGATAAGGATTTTTCCGGTGCATACGGTACATCCTCTTATCACTTGTTTTCATGATATGTGGTTGCCATGTTGAACATACGGGTTGAATCCGGGTAAAACCTCCGCCGAAGTAACTTCCATACATTACTAAACAGATTAAATCCATGGGCCTATACAGGGAGGGTGAAAGGGGTCACCTATTCCCCCTCCTCCCCTGGAGTACTTACTTATTCTTCACTTACCCCTTTTATTTGTAATTGCTTTTTTTTCTATTTTTCTTGTTATGTATAGTTGATAACTTTCAATTTTATTTTCTTAATCATAGTATCGTGCTTACTCTTTCTCTACCACTTCTTTTTTAAGTTCTCATTCCTGTGGTCTGTCTTAATTTTTCTTTGCTCCCTTCCCTTGTCATCACACATGCCCTTCTTCTGTCCTCTACTCTTTCACTTGTCATTTTTGTGACATGTCTTTATTCTTCTTTCTTCTTCTCCATCCCTTCTCTCTCTCATCTCCGAATTCTTTATTTCCTTTCTTTCTCCTGTTTCCTCTTCTACCTCCCTCTCTTTCTTGTGCTTTTCTCTTTCTCCCCCTATTCTCCATCTCTGTATTTTCTTTCTTCCGCTGTTTCTTGTTCTACTTCTTTCGTCACTATTTCTGTTTCTTTATTGTCTTTCTCTAACGTTTCCTGTTTCTTCTTGTGCTTCTCCTATTTCTCCATCTCTATATTCTCTGTCGTGTTCTGCTTCTGCTGACCAAGGCAGTATTTATTATAAAGTGAGACACTACAATCGTAACAGTCTTTTCTTCATATAAAGATTCAAATTAAACATGAAAACAAGGCTTAATAGTGTTCCCCTATTTCTGTATCCCTTTTATCTCAATATTTCTTACACCCCCCTCCTCTCCTCTCTCTTTCTGATTCTTTCTATTTTATATCACTTCATCCCTCAGTGTGAGCGTGATGTCTGTGCGAGACGATGACTCCCCACTTGTAAGTATATGTCGGCAACATTGTTCAAGCGACATAAAGAGCGTGAAGAGACATGCTGTACAGCGGACAAACAATCAAAGTAAAAACAGCCTTTCCGTTGCAGCCAAAAAAGGGTAGTACAGAGATAGGGCAGAGTGTGTGTGATTAGAGACAACGAGCTTGAAATATTGGACACACACACGCGCGCAAATTAATGTATGCTCGCACTACTTTCGGATGCACTACATCGCTGGCATTAGTGCAATCGCAATATCTACTAGTTACAAAAGATTCTGCATTAGGTACCCACTTAGCCACGGGACTGAAATTATTCTGCTTTGGCAACCTTTTTAAAAAAGTGCGAAACAGCAGGTTTGAAAAGAAAGAGGGGGTGTTCCGAACTATTTTTGGTTATCCCTGCCGCATACAAATGGGAATTTTAAAGATAAATACGCCGCTAATTCACCTGTGATGTATGGCGGCATTTCATCGCTTGTGTTTTGTTTCCGGCCCTTGCGCAGTGGCGCCGCAGCGATAAATGTCACAAGCAGGCCCTGTCTCCCGAGAACTCCCGCTAAACGACTGCGATAAAGCTGACGGTTCGAATTGCTTTTAACGCTGCCTATTTCGCCACGGCCGCAATGTGGGGGATGACTAAAGTGAGCACCTGGTTGTTTTTGTTTTCTTTTGGTAGGATTGATAAGGTAGGGGCACTGCTCATACGTGGAGACTTGAGTAGCTGGACCCTGTGGCCGAGTGGTTAGCACATCGCGCTGAAACGCCAAGGGTCCTGGGTTCGAATCCCGCTCGGGCTTGGTTCTTTGTGAATGTCCATTCATCAATTTCATCACTCATCCCCATCTTCGCAAATTAGCCAAGAGGCACAAAACGCGAAGTAAAATAAACTATATCAATCAATCATGAGTTGAGTACAGTCGGCAGCAATACTAGTAGGTAGGCAAATTGTGTATTGCCTTGGTAATTCGCTTCATTTCGTGAGAATTAAAAGAAGAAGAGAACGCCAGGTCAGCTTTGTAACTTTTTTCTCTTGGAAACAAAGTAGCACAAAAGGAAGGAAAGTAGCCATGGTATAAGCAATGAACCTACTGTTATATTTGCCGCGGACTGTACATGTGTATATTTTGATAGAATGAATTAGAGAAGTTTGCCTCTATAATCGAATGGAATTGTGTGAGAGAGCGAGAGGGTAGAGGAAGGGAGAAAGGAAAGGATAGAGATAGCAAGAAGGGGTGAAAAGGGAAGGGAATGGAAGAAATATAAAGAGTCAGAGGTTAAGACGGAGAAAGAAGGAAAGAGACAGATAGAGGAGAATATAGAAAAAGGGGATAGAGAGAAGAAAGGAAAGATAAATAAAGATGCAGAGAAAGAAAGATTATAAAGAGACGGGGAGAGAAAGAAGGAAAGAGACAGAAAGAGAAGAGGCAGAGAAAGGAGACGGAAAGATGTGGAAAAGAGAGATAGATGGAAAAAGAAAATGGGAAGAAAGGACATAAGGAGAAAGAAAAGAGAGAGAGAGAGAGGTGCAAAAAAGCTGTTACCCCCACTTTATGCTGTCACAAGCTAATAAGGACTGAACCAACAGCTTTATAGTTTGATCTGAACCAGGCACGTAGCCAGGTAGAGGGCTAAGGGGGCCGAAGCCCCCCAGAAATCCTACAAATATCTGATTTCAAAAGTGTATAGTGGTAATTAATTTTACTTCCTTAACAGGATTAAACATTAGAGGAAAAAAGTTTGGTGTATAATAGAGGAACCAGGATATATTTTTTATGTTCTACAATTTAATCCAAAGCAAAAATGGATCCACAGCTCTCAAAATGTATAGTTTCCTTTGTGAGAGGTCACACAATATAAACTTTGAGTAAAATGTGGCTCTTACTTTTAAAGCCTTTTTTAACGGAATGTGTTGTAGTTAATAACAAAATACAATAACTATGAATTTCAGTACAGTAACTGTACAAAATGCAAGAAAGATAATGGACAACAGTTGTGTTGGATATTCACTCGTACAATGGATCGAGTAGCAAAATCTCTACATTTATATAATAATAATAGTAATAGTAATAATAATAATACATTTGGATTATAATTGGTTTATTTTTAATAACTTATAATAGTTATTATTGTAAAATGACAATTATAACCTTGGTAATAATTATTATTGTCATTATTATTTGTACTAATGAAGTTTAATCATTGGCCTGTCCCCTCTACAAATATTTCTGGTGACGCCTGTGCTGATGAGGAATGAGCCCCCTCCGAAATATAATCCTGGCTACAGGCCTGATCTGAACCACTGTGCCAAGTGCCTCTAGCGGGGATCTAACTCGAGACCCCTTGAATACATGGCTATAGCGTTACCACTATGCCATCGGGAGGTCCATATGAGAGAAAGCAAGAGGTGGCGAAGAGTAGAGGAAAATAGAACTAGAGAGGGAAGAACTGAGAAAGACGAGAGTCGAGAAGTGAGTGAGTGAAGTCTGTACGTTTTAAATCCCATGAAGTCCGTCAAATAGAGAAAAATTGAATTAGTGCGAGGCCTGTAAGGAGGGGAGGAATTTGTCATTTGCCTCCCTGAATTTTTCGACCTGTTAGTGCGTGCAGAGGGTGGTTACGTGTTCTGGCTGACAGATAGCTCTCCTGCAGGCACGTGCCTAGTGTATAATATACCAGGCAGCTTAATTGATGGCCTAGCGTGCATGCAGTGTGGAGGTTTTTTTTAACCCTCTTTTTGATTCAAAAGTTGTCATGATTAATTAGTCGCTCCGTTAAGAACAGAGGGAATATAGAAGTGGCTAAGTGTCATTGCTTCTAAGCTGATACGGAGTTCGAGTTCATTGGTCACGTTCTTTATTGCAGTATTTCGCTGTTTATTTCTTTCGTTGTCTTCATTCTGCATGTTCGATTGCTACTACAGTTTCACTGGCCTAGGGAAAGTCAGGGATACCAACTTAAGAGTGAAACAGTTAGGAAAAATATGTTTTTGTACTTGTCGGATTTGGGGATGAAAATAAATCCACTTTTCCGCGTATTACCCGGTTCGTCGTGGGAGATATTCTGTATAAAAACATTTTCATAATATTTATTCACTTATTGTGAAGTGAACAATGATGAATAAACATTTTCCTTGAATAAGAATTGATTTGATTTGCTTTATTTTACTTCGCTTTCTGTGCCACTCTTGGCTAATTTGCGAACATGGGGATGAGTGATGATATGATGAAATTGGTGAATGGACAATCGCAAATATCCATGCCCAGGCCAGGATTTGAACCCGGGACCCCTGGCGTCGTAGCGCGATGTGGTAGCCACTCCGCCACAGGGTCCGGCTAATAGGAAGTGAAGCTCACCACTTAAAACTTTAATTATTATCACATTAAAACACCGCAGCATGTTCAGAAAATTAATTTTAAAAATGCCCGTTAAAAACGTGGAAAATTCTGGGAACTTGTTTCGCCAGAAAAGAGTGAGATGCGCATTGTATTGCAATGTTGTGTGGATTAGTTCAAACGTGCTGTAAATAGGAGATGCATGTAATACAGCAGTGTTGCCAGTAAGTACAGTTGCGAACACATATAAGGAAAATCATGATGATCTGAATGCGTGCAACTTTGTATGTTAGTAGTGTGTGTATATACGCGTATAAATCAGGGTTGTTAAACGTCCAGGAATTTTAAATAAATTCAATTCCGGTCCGTAAAGAACCTTTTTATCTGTAAAGTATTTCAATTCGGTTCAGTAACCTTTATTCCAGATCAATTTAAATACGCTCCAGGAACCTTTTTTTCATTGAAACATTGCGCAACTTGTACCGAATTAAAATTGTGCGAGGAAAAATGTTCAGGTCGTGGAGCGTAACCCAATAGAACCCATTAGAATTTTTCGGTTCCTGGACCTTAAACAACCCTGGTATATATGCCGAGGGATGATATCGAGGCGGGACAAGATTGGGAAGTCTCGGTCTCGTCTACATTTTACAATCCCCCTCTCTCTCCCTCTGTCTCTCTCCCTCTGTCTCTCTCCCTCTGTCTCTCTCCCTCTGTCTCTCTCTCTCTGTCTCTCTCTCTCTCTCTCTCTCTCTCTCTCTCTCTCTCTCTCTCTCTCTCTATATATATATATATATATATATATATATATTGCAAACCAGAGCTTCCAGATCGCGGCGCCACCTATGTTTCTAACCTTTTGCCCACACATCCAAGAAAGACTTGTCCCACATGCCATATTTTTACCCCTCCACTACCTTCCAGTTTCAGCGTATACTCTGGACCTATCGATTTTCACTCGAGAATAATTGCAGTTCGGAAGACACGTGGATAGAAATTCAATTACATCCTTTTGCAGGCAATGTTTTTACCCCCACCCCTCACTCCATAACGAAGTGCACTTTACCAGCAGCCAGCAGTGGGGAGGAGGGTCTGTAGTGGTTTTTATTGAAGTCTGGCAGAGAGAAAACGTTATTGGATCAGAGCCTAAATCAACATGACGTATACGATGACAAGTGCATTATTAATCTACCAGTGGCGTCCTCTTGGGAGCGTTCGCAAGTGGCGGTATTTGTTTTGATGGATTCTTCCCGCAGGTATTGGTCCAATGCCTCTTATAGCGACGTGTCCTCCACGTTCACAAGGAATTGGACATTAAATATGAATGCGGCGGTAATTTAGCTAATAGGCGTTCGATGTGCAAATAAAGAAGCTCCCTCTGCGGTGGAGCTGTTGATAAATATTTATAAATCTCTCGAAAAGTTTTCTCCCGAGGAAGAGGGAGAACTGAGAGGGAGTTCTTGAAATTGGATTCTCTATCTGATGAATTCTGTGGTGATGTTACGTCTCCCCCTTCTCTTCAGGTGGAAGGTAATAATAATACAACTTTTCTTTATCGGGTTCTCGGCAGGTTCGTTTTGGTTTCTTGTCGAAAGATGGGGAAGCATTGTAACGTTAGAAAACAAATGATTATCGTTACAAGTGTTGCCAGTACGAGGGATATAAAAAGTTGTCAGAACGTGCAAATTGCTCGTGGAATATGGTGCATAAGTCGTAAAATGATCCTCACGCGGTGTTTTGTTGTGCTTTTCCACTCGATTTTCGGCAATGCTGCAGCGTAGCATTTCGACAAGGAAGAACGTGAATGTTCGCGCGTCATCACTTAGTAATTATGCTATCACCGTTTGAAATCGGAACGGTATCTAGACCAGGCAAGTCTTGTATCGTCTCTACCAACCTAACACATGTGCTGGCACAATTTGGAACATCGAACTTCCGTAAAACTGAATATGCCTTCTTTAATTTCTGTGATACTGGTGCATACGAGTACTTTTTTTTTTTTTAATTTGGCAGTGCTAAGCTGCCCAGGTACGGGTAGGAATTAAATAAGCGAGTAGGCGGATAGAAGCAGTGCGCGTTACTGCAAACGGCTGGCACCCGTGGCATCGTTTCCCCCTCCGTGCATCTACTACCCCTATCACGTGTTCATTGGTCGAGACCCTCGAGTCGGGAAAAACATGTTGACTATGTGCGCTAGTACATGTTTTCGTTCACTTGCTCCACAGTCTCCCGGAACAGAGTGTAGTCAATTATCCACGAAGTTAAATGCATTAACAATAGCTTTTGCTAGCATAATATTTACGAAATATTATTTTATTTTGACGTATTATCTGTAGTGTAAGTGTAGTGCCCCGCCCCCTACTAAAGTATTTACTGACCCTGATTATAAAGTTTGGGCGTCCCTGGACTAGACACAAAGGGTCACGAGCGTAGGGTGTGAATGGGGCACACGGGCGGCGACGTTCGCTTTCCGAATTATGCAGATTAGTATAAGGGTGCCCGTACTTCCGGTGTGACAGATTCCGTTCTTTTGTTTACTACTTGGACATTCTTTCGTATGGAGTGCCCTGGTAGCGCGGCAACTAGCAACAGATTTAGTGCATGAATTAATTATTTCATTTATTTCACTTCCGGTTTTAGGACAGATCCGTAACAATTTACCTGGGCAATATTATTTGTTTGGACCTGAGCACTCATACGTCCACTTTTTTTAAAAAAATATATTAACGGTATTTGAATTTTACACAGTTTGTATACCCTGTCCCAACTATCTCTGGAGCAAGGCCGCGCATAGCAGCAGAAAAGAGGGAATACGAGTGGGCAGAGCGAAGCAGTACACGCTGCTGCGAAGGCTCCAGTAGCTTCCCCCTCCACGCAATCCCATTCCCTCTCACGTGTTCATTGGTAGAGACATCTCGCGTCACTACTTGGGCAGAGACTTGATTTCGTTTGCTAGCTCCAGAGATAGACGGGACAGGGTATAGACCCAATGCAAAAGTCTCTTTTCGATTACTTTTTGCGTAATCGGACGATGAGACGCTCGCAATCAACATGAATCCCCAGACCGGCCTCCTGAGGAGAAATAGTGAGCTGCTGGGAAGCAGTAATATCAAACTCTTGCCTAGAAAGCCGCGGCGATGGGACTGGATGCACTGACCGCGCTTCACCTGGTTCTCAAGCGGCTGTTGTGCCAGGGTGTTTATGCCCCGCGACAGGTTAAGTTTGAAGAAGGTTTTATGTATTATTCCACGCGAGAACGGCGTTCAGGATCTTCCGTGCCAGTCTTGACTCAACCGCCGATCTGTTCATATCACAGACAGTGAGAAAATCGGCAGTATTGCAGCGGAACTATATTCTGCGCGCACGTTTGGGTCTATATATGCGAAAAGTTGCTGCAAACTTAACCTGTCGCGGGGCTTAGTTTGGGTTAGTTTTAGAGCCTATAAATCCGCACCCTATTGAGTTCATGAAAACGGATTACGGCCAACCTCCGTGGCGGAGTGGTTAGCATAGCGTACTACCACGCCAGGAGTCCCGGGTTCGAATACCGGCTTGGGAATGGCTGCTCTTTGCGAGTGTTCCTTCATCAGTTTCATCATATCATCACTGACCCTAATCATCGCGGTTAGCCAAAAGTGCCAGAGAACCGAAGTAAAAGAAACCAAAGCAATCAATACCGATCACTACAGGCACGTAACTGGGAGAGTCAGTGCCCACGATTTGCAATAGGTTGGGGTTATGTCTAATTTTTTTGGCAATCAGTTCGATCGTGTGACATTTTTGTGCTCAGGACCAAATAGGGTCATCCCCCACCAACCCTCCCTTGGGGACGCCACTGCTGGAAGTCCACATTTCCTCTTGCATTCCGTCCGTTCCGAGGTGTTGTTCAGCCTCGTCTTTGAGCAACTGGAGTCGGCGACGATTGTTGTACCTGCCAAACTCCCCCCTCCACTCCCCGGGCAACCCGCACTACCTTTTATTCCAGTGAAGCTCGTCCCTCAACCACATCCTACCTTTCCGAGGGCTAACGAGTTTCTGAGCGATGTTGCCACACATCCGGTCGGTCATTTCTCTTGCATTCCACCGGAGAGCGAAATTTCCCTCCGACAGAGGTGTAAGAAGCGTCCGTTCATCTATGTGCTGTCTACAACACGTAATCTGCGCGTAGGTTACATTCCCTTGGTTTATATGGTCCATGTAGACAATGTAATCTAAGAATTCATTTACAGTACTGTTTTGGAAGAAAAGTGTTGTTTTTCGATCATGTTTGTTCATTTCCAGCGGAAAACATCCCTGTTTTCAACAAAAATGTATGAATTCCGTTTGAAACACCATCTATTGGCAGAATTCTAGTCGTTAATTTCGAACACAGTTACATAGATTGTACGTACAGATTTAGACTCGTTGTTTATGTCGCATATTTTAAACCAATAGAAAATAAACAAATGTTATTACACATTTATTACTATCATTATATCCTCGGGGAGACTGTTCTTAATCCACCAGATGAGTAAATATCCAACTCAAATGTTTTTCTTAATTTTTCGACATTTCATACAGTTAGTGTACTGAACTGCATAGTAAAATTTCAATTTTTAGTCATTGAGTTTAAGCTGTGTGACCTGTCATATTAACAGCTAATTTTTGGAATTTTGAAAACTGTGGAACCATTTATTCTTTGATTTAAATGGTAGATTAAGAAAATCTAAACATAACTTGACTACTATATTTCACACTCATTTTTTTCGATCTAACTCAATTTTTACTTTATTGTTCTGTTGGAACGCTTATTGAACTAACGCGCCTGGTTCAAAATCAAAGCAGAGTGCCCCAGTGCAAGAAAGTTTATTTTTTTCGAAAATGTGAGTGTCAAGCGTCAAAGCTTCTTTCTAAAAAGCTCTTAGTCTCGTCAAGAGTGTTATACTTACAACTGCTTTTGTAATCTCCAGCAAACAGCCCTCACAGTGACCTACTTTCGTTCCTCCTTTCCTCTTGCAAGGAAGAACAAACGCAAGATAAAAATAAAAACCTCGTTATTCGTATCACTATAGACTCTTACCTGCTCATAATTATCCCTCGGCTGTCTTTAGCTGGTTTATCGATACTTTTAAGCCCTGGTCTAAAGTTTTCCACAGATTGTGGGAAATTTATGACTCGCGAAAGGGAAATTTCACTTTCGACAAGGGAATGAATATCAGCGAACGCTGCATTCCACCGCTGCCATTCTTCGACCCGCCATGCCGTCGAACCTTCTCGATTCCTTCCCTCTTCCCCCGCGAACCTCCCCCGAGAATGCAGTTTCATCTCCCGTCACTCACCGCTGCGAGCGAATGCACCGCAATTAGGCGTGGAATGCCTGCCATGATAAACACTGTTGTTTGGCGGTCGTGTTTATTGATGCAGAACGACTTCCGATCCTATCGGAGGTACGTAGGGTCGCTGCAAACTCACTATCGGGTTCTTCCTTAGCTCGTCGCGGTGCTCGCTCCAGGCGGTTGATTTCGGGTTTAACCTTTAGATGGCAGTCAAAGACCTTACACTTAGACTCAGCGAAGATTCAACATTTATATGGGAGCCAAAGACCTTACACTTAGACTAGACTCAGCAAGGATTCAACATTTATATGGGAGCCACAGACCTTAAACTTAGACTAGACTCAACGAAGATTCAACATTTATATGGGAGCCAAAGACCTTACACTTAGACTCAGCGAAGATTCAACATTTATATGGGAGCCAAAGACCTTACACTTAGACTCAGCGAAGATTCAACATTTATATGGGAGCCAAAGACCTTACAAATAGACATATCCAATGAAGATTCTTGCTTTGTTTTGAGATTATCTTATTTTGAAAGAAATTCGTTATGACGCTGAACCAGCTGTGTTTCATATATGCTGTGCGTTCAAAATTCGGACGCGTGTGTGCGAAGTGAAACATTTAGTTCAAAAGAACGGTGAATTTTGTTTAGATTACGCTATCTTTTACTTGATAAGTAAATATGGGTTCTTTTTACGCACCCGAAGACTGAAATTACACTAAATGTGCACAGGAATGGGACTTCCTGGGATTCCGGACCCACAGAGTTTGTACGTACAGCTGTAAGATGGAATATAGTTGGGTTTTTTTGCCGACTGAACTTTCATCACGGTTTAGGTAAAGATTTCAGTATGGTACCAAAGTACCCATCCCGACCTCTTCTCGATATAAAGGTAGGTCGTATAAGGTATAGGGCTGCCCTAACTTTTGGATCATGTGCTTATATGGTTTATAAAACTTCATACTGTGATTCAAATACACAAGATGAATTTACTTGTTTAGAGCATGCGGATTTTCACGAACGATATATCCTGCTAGAAGAAACCTCCAGTTATTGCACGTCCCTCGTATAAATGATGTCTCGAAAACCTGCCCGCATTGTAATCAGATAAGGTTTACTACTTCTGCCCTTTCTTGGCCCAAGAAGAACGACGAGCATCAGCATTTAATGATATTTCATCTCGGCTGACTTCCCTCATATTCTGTTGTTATTTAACATTTATTGCTGGCGGAATCTGACTTTCAGATCTAGCGCTTGGCCCTCTCTAACGCTGGCTGAAGCCTTTTCCATTTCCTGTCTAAGAGCCTCCAGGATCACGAGATGCCCTGTGACATTGAGGATCCTCCTCTCTTCATTAATATGTATTAAAATTTCTAAATAAACAAGGGTTCTCCAAAATGTGAATTGGTAAAGAGGAAAAAGAAATGCACTCCGTCCTGGGAATTGTGATTGTAAGAGTTGTTTTGCTGAGAAACGCTGCTGTCTGCAGGCACTTAAAAAAAAGAAGACTGAAGAAGAAAAATAACCCTTGAATGGTGTCGGATGACGCCTTCCTTTTCCTTAGCCTGGGTCAGAAAAGCACTTCGGGAGATGTACTTTGGAAACAGCTATTGTGATTGTTTTTAAGGAAATTTCCACGTGATTTCCACACACACATACAATCTTTTTAACATAAAAACTCTCAAATCTGAACTACTGTATCGGTTCGATTGTATTGATTTGGTTTACTTCGCTTTTCTGCCACTTTGGATATGATGAAATTGATGAAGGGGCATTCACAAAGAATAACCATGCCCAGAGCGGGATTAGAAACCGGGAACCCTGACGTCGCAGCGCGCTGTACTAACCACTCCGCCACCGAGGTCAGCTATTCGTGAATCGAGACTGAAATGCACTTTCACATGATAAATAAAAGGACGTTATGATTCAGTATTTTTAAGAAGAGAAAGAAATTTCATGTACTGGTATTACATATCTATGTTATTTCATTTCATTTCATTGAAGAATGACTAGAACATACGTATATTGAGAGTGGTATTTAAGGAGAGGACAAGGGGGAAATCTTCTCCCCTCCTGTTGTTGTATATCCCCATATACCTCCTCTGGTTACTGATTTTTGTATTTGCGGAGGTGAAATAAATTAAGTGTTTTGTGCTCTGCAATCCTTACAATATTACATTAAATTCATTTTGTATTTGAATTTTTGGTATTGCTTTAAATTTTAGAAAAATTCTAATAACCCATCGAAGCAACACTCTAACTCTAAATTTATTATTAAAATTAATAAATCGTGGTACTTTTTTCACGTTAATCAAATCGTCTTAACTCTGTTAGATGTTACTGTGTGTCCAAGCTAAACTTAGCACAGTCTCTTCATCCGGGTTTTCATCTAGATACTTTCTTTCACTCAACTACTTTTATACTGTCGAAAAATTAAACTTATTATAACTAGTACTTATAAAATGAAAACAGAGCAAAATATACATGAACATGCTATCATTAGCCCACACTTAAACTCTCACTTAATTTCAAAACAACATACAAACAAAGCGAGTTGATAATACTCGAAATGAAAAGGGAATGAACCACGTAGTCGATTCCCATTATTTATTTATTTTTAATACAAACAACGTCACGTTTTCAGGTATAACTTCCTTCTACAAGCCGTCGTGACAACATTCGACCAATCAGAGATTTTTCCATAGAGGTGTCTCATGCCTCTTTCACTTTCTTCTATTGTCCGAACAGGGTAAACTGCCTCGAACTCGCCACCAGTTTGCGCCACCATCGATGCCAAGTCGCAAATTTCTCATTACACATTTAATTTATTCTTGAGTGTTCATCGTAACGACATTTAGCTTATAAGTTATATACAAGGGTACGCCTACCACAAAACTAAGAGGATCAATAAATTAACTTTAATATTAGTGGAGTATCGATGGTTGAAAATTGTGATGTAAATGTTTGAGGATTTGGATACCAAAGTTGAAAATAAACAAGATGACTCGGATTATCATACAAGCATATTGTTTTTCAGCTTCGTTTACCAGTCCTTGTAATATCTGACAAAGACATCACGTCGGTTTTACGATGTTCCTTGCACCCTTAACGAGATGCGATTTTATCTACAACGTCCCCCCTGCCTTTTATACGTGATGAAACCGGGGGGAAATCTAGGGAAAATTCAGGAAGAGAAAAACAAAAACAGAATTGCGTGCATGTTTCGTGTCAGGGGGTAAAAAATACAGAGTAGTCGAGTTGAAACCCAGCATTTAATAGAATGGATTATTACTCACCGTGTCTTCCAGCAGAGCTGCCATTATAGAAGAGTTCCTCTCGAGAACTTTCAGGTCTTTTCCGTAGTTTAGCACGGAAGCCTTATTTGCAGTGTTGCCAACAGTGAATATAAAAATGGAGCAAGATGTCAGTAAGACCAGTGTTGCCGAATCATGTTGATGCATTCGGATGGACCAAATTGAATCACCATTGCTCTCGTAGTTTGTGATGTATCGGTGATTTCTGTATATCGATTGTTAACTCGTACGATAACCCAGTCGATACAGCGTATATTGCATTGTCGCGATTAACCCAAAAGCTCTAAAGGCGACATAAACAACTCAGCTAGCAAGAGATAGACAATGCATATTGTCTCAAAGTTTGTTTTTAGTCTACGTAATCCTCAGATAGGCCAATCGGGACTGGACCTACAGCTTTAAGTGGAGTCCAAACCTCTGCCCAATGCTCTTTTACCGGGACAGTACACAGAAAAAACTGGTTTGTTTGGAATTACCAAAAAAGTTTGGTTGAGCTGTTTGTTTATGCTTTTTGTTTCCGATAACCAAATGTTGCTTGTAATTACTAATTAATTTTGTTTAAGAATACCAAAAAATTTGGTGAGACGAAATATGGTACTCGTAAACAAAATGATACATATGTAAGTAAAGAGAAACAAAACGTTTGGTTGAATTTACTATATGTGCATGAGCGTGCTTTCGAATTTGAAATAACGATTGTCCAGTTTCGTCGAGTGTACTATGAAAGTTCTTTGTCGAAAATTGAAACTCATGTAGATAGATAATAACTCGAAGCGAGTCTTTATGTTGCTGTGTAACCTAATATTCTGGAAAAAAAAACGCTCAGAATATACTTACTTTATACTTCGTTTCCTATACTGGCCGCTAGATGGTTCTGTCAAAATTTCTAGAAGAAACATAAGTTTTTGGACAACAAATAATGGTACGTTTGATTGTAATCATAGTGAAAAATTGTGCTTTAACACTCTTCAAAAGATTTGTGAACATCAAAGCTACAAATTAAAGAAGAAAATGTACTGCAGTGAATAAAAGTGAATCTCCCATGAGCAAACTTTTTGATTCTGGACATATAAGTAGAAGCTAAGTGTTGCACTAAAAAACAAACATTTTAGAAATGGGTTTTCCACATGAGCTTTCTATTCTGAATGTGTATTTTGAGATCAGTTTAGTTTCTTAAACCTATCCACCCTAGTTAAAGTTAGCCAGATTATAACATAAGTAATTACGAATAAATTATTTAACAAATCATTTGGTAATTTTCACTAAATAATTTGGTTTTCCTAAACAAATGGGCTACATTTTGTTCGATTTACCAAAATGATATGTGGTTTTGGTAACCAAAAAATTGTTTACCACAAACAAATAGAAGTTGACCTAATCTGTTGGTAATGGTGAACAATTGTTTGGTTGATGCCTATTTAAACAAACGATTTGTTCACCACATCCATTTTTTGATTAATCCAAACAAACATTTTTCTCTGTGTATAGTACATAACGGGATATTTTCCCCAGCGCAGGGAAATTGTGACTTGGGGTGGGGGGTTAGGATTTAATGTAACATATCAAAATTACAGGGAACATTCTTGAAATAACGTTTCTCCTTCTTTTGCAGCGCAATATATTACCCGCAAGAAGCTAACATGATTAAAACTTTTGTTTGGATTGAGACCAGTTAATATATTTCCATTATTATGTAACACATCCAATGTAAAACAAATCCTTATGACACTTCATTTTTCAGATGTTTTTCTCAATCTAATATATCTGTGTTCTTTTGAGTCAGTGGTAATGCTAATAATTTTATTTCCGACCACCACTCCTACTAGTATTTATACTACAAGAAAGATAATCATAGTTGATAGTTTTGTGATCAGTTTCATTTTTCTAAGATGAAGGGTAACATTTCATGAGACGGGAAATTTTACAGTTTCATACTTGATATGGCAACACTGGATCTGAAGCTGATAATGGTGTCGCCTCGCTGGTGGATCGCTTTGAGTGCTTGATATACCGACGGTTTGAAGTTCGACTCTAGGCGCATTCTTGTATGTACCTTTTTTTTTGTCCCTTCACCAGTTTCATCTAATTATCATTCATAATCCTGTTAACCTAAATATGGAGAGAAGCGACCGTAAAATAAGAAATTACCAACCAATTGGCAAGTTTTAACTTTTAATGCCTCCAGTAGTTTGAGATATTGTTACACGAATCGGCTGTGCCTTTGTGTATTGACCATTTCCCAACATCGAGGTGGCAACGCCATTTAGCTCCAAAAGCGCCTGTTTGGCAACCCTGCTTATGGCGAAGGGGGAAAATAAGGAGGGAGATTTCCTTGCTTGTTTGGGGAGTCTTAGAGGATGCTTTCGTTAGGAAACCGTCTGGAGGGCAAAGGGATTCCCTCTGCTCCTCATTATCCCTCTAGAGCATCAGTGTCTCTGGGCAACGGGATTGCCTTTGCTCAATTTCACCATCTTTAAGTGGCATCGGAAGTTGTAGAAATCATTCCACTGTGGCCCTTTGTCAATTTTTTTATGAACTTGTAGTTAGGGGATTATCCAGAATTTTCTATTTTGGGGACGTAAGACTAAATTTAGGGGGGTTGTAATGGTAAATTTGGAGCCAGTATGACCATTGGGGAAAAAAATAGGAAATTTTGGGGATGTGCGGATAAATTACTTGATTGATTTATTTATTTTACTTCGCTTTTGTGCCAGTTTTGGCTAATTTGCGAAGATGGGGATAAGTGATGAAATTGATGAATGGACACTCACAAGCATCCATGTCCAAGCCGTGGTTCGAACCCGGGACCCCTGGCGTCGTAGCGCGATGTGCTAACCACTCCGCCACGGGGGCCGCGCGGATAAATTACGGTTTGTAGTAACGAAAACATGTTTTATCTTTTGCCTTGTTTGCCTGGACACGGTAACGGCAGAATCTGCTGATCAAGTTTACTTAAATTTTTACGATCTATTTATCCAACATACCCCCACTTAAAAGTTTTCCTACAGGTGTGGTGGATCGAGCGGAAAGTTAAATGTTCACCGCCTCCGCGATGGGGAAGTAGTAACTTCCTTGCCTTGAAATCAAGGGGTCCCGGGTTCGATACCCGGTGGAGGCACATTGTGGTTCGGATCCCACTTTAAGCTGTAGGTCCAGCCCCGACTAGCCTTACTGTGCATAAAGTGAACTTAAGATGCTCACCATGGATCTAGCGGACAGTTCTAAACCTCAAGTTAAGGATTGTTAAATTAGAAATTTAAAATAGAAAATTAAAAAAAAATGTTGATTTTTCATCAACATACAAACCTTCCTTCGAAGTTTTTCCCAAACTAGGGACTGGACATTGTGTGTAACACATTTACCCCGCAGGTACCCATTTGTCTGAGGCTGCGTGGACCCCAGCGCTACTTTATTCAGGGACAAGACCGGGAAAGATC
Source organism: Lepisma saccharinum (assembly GCF_977018435.1). Classification (NCBI taxonomy): domain Eukaryota; kingdom Metazoa; phylum Arthropoda; class Insecta; order Zygentoma; family Lepismatidae; genus Lepisma; species Lepisma saccharinum. Next base: position 3,855,674 of record NC_139235.1, read on the forward strand.
TTAGACCACCCACCCCGGGAATCCAGCCCATGCTTGGACTACCGCAATCGCCAGATACTCTCCTACTTTAATGTAAAAAAACTGTGGCGGGACTGACTTGACCAGCAGACTACAACAAACTTAAAATGAATATCCATGTTCGTTATCTGATTTCGCAGTGCATAACTATTAATACTACACCACAGGCGGCGGCTCCACGTTCGGTAAGTTACAGCACCAAGTCCTTGCAATCTCTTTGCAGCCCTTCACTGATACCATTAAGCTTTGTTTGCTGTGTTAGGTAATAAACAGCTTACATAGGCATGGAGAGCTGATACGATGGCAGTTTAAGCGACTTGTGTTTGCACACATCGCGACCTCGTTCTGTACAGGAGAAAGGGAGGGGGGGGGAGGGGCTGAAACAACACTGTTTCATATCATGGATAACATTATCTTATCTTGAATGTGCGTACTCTTCATGGACACTTCTCCGAGTTATATCATTCCTCTCCGCTTTCTCTCTCTCTCTCTCACTCACTGACTCGGGAACCCTCTTATTCGATCTACGTTGTTTTCTGGCCGTCTACGTACACACTTCTGCATTTGTGCTGCCGCCTGCAGTTCTTGATGCGAACTAATTAACACACTGTTTATGAAAATTTTCCACAGTTTTAGGAACTTTCCAGTTTAACTCAAAATTATACCAAGGCATTATTTCATAATTTTCTGCTGCATTTTGCATGATCGCCCCCCCCCCCCCAACCCGCCTGGAGCCAAGTAGAATTCCCCAGAGCGGTGCCCGGCTGCAAATGCATGTATTTTAACGCAGTTCCCCGAAACGACCATAATCTGTCAACTCGTAAACACACGTGGTGTGTACCGATCCTGTCGACTGAATTTCTTGAGTTGAAAAACTCATTTTTGCACCAGGCGTTAAAACGAGAATATTGCGTACATTTATTCATAATCTTTAAGAAAAACAATTGTTTCTTGAAATTATATCTAGGCATGATACGACTTATACCAAGCTCTGGTATAACCTTCATTATTTTGTTGTCTCTTCCATTGGAGGCTCAGATGTAAAATTCTATGCAGTCATAGTAGGTTTTTGTCTGATTTGTCCCTTTTGGAGGGAATTTTAAGGGAAAAGGGAAATTCTATGTAAAATGCCAAAATATCAGGGAAATGAAGATATCACGCTAAATTTTAGTGACGACAGATTGTATTACAGATTATATAAGGTTCAAGTTTTATATTCATAATTTTTTACTTATGTCTTCTTCTTTGATTCGCTTTTCTGTCACTTTTGGCTAATCGCGGCGATGAAGATGATTATATGAAATGAAGGCATTTTATTATTTATTTAAGAATGTTATTTATAGCCTTTGGTTACCTTATCCCCAAACATAAATTAGTGTATTTGTTCACATATTGAATACTGTAAATTGTTGTATTCTGTTAGATATATAAATGTAAAATTATGCTAATGTTAATAATTTACCGAAGGTTTTGTTTTAAATATTAACTCAATTGAAATACTCAGAACGAATTTTACTGTGTTTATATTAATTTCATATTTTATGTAAATTAAAATGCATTATATTAGTATATTTGTATAGTTTGTTTTGTAGTAGGGGTTCTGATCTGAAACATTGAGTGTATATATAATACGTCGTACACCCAACGGCGAATTGTCCACCATCATTTTCATTCGGTCTGTATTACACAATGTGATAATGAATTGAAATAAAGACGTCAATAAGCAGAGAACAATGCCTGCTTCGAACCAATATAGTTACATTCTTTAAAACAACACAGGATGTAAAATAAAAAAGTAATGAAAATAGCGGTGGACAATTTGCCTACAATTATTTTTGCCGTTGACAGTACATTGTAACATTTGAAATTTTTGCATTCATATTGGCTACATTTGTACTGGGTAATCTGATATTTTATGTTACTCTTTCAATCCAACTTGTATTGTTTTAGTAACATTGTACTTTCTGTTGTGTACATTTACTTTAACATTGACATGTTTTATGTATCAGAAAATGTAGAAGGCTGTAATTGGTCATTCGCCTGTTGTGTTCAAATAAATGAATAAATTGATGGAAGGGACACTCAGAATGAACTCTGTCGTCGTAGCGCGCCGTGGTAACCACTTCACCACGGAGGACCGCTACATTCCTTTGATTATAATCCTATATGTATATCTATACAGGGTGGCCCAAGAAAAAGGTAACCGAAATGTAGAACCGTTACCTTTTTTGGGCCACCCTGTATTTGTTTTGTTTATTTTACGCTACTTTTCTGCATCTTCATCTGTACATTGATGCCCTGGGAACCAGGGTTCAAACCTGGGGCATCTAGCCGGGTAGCGAAGAAGCCTATGCGAAGAATTTATTTGACGTTTTCCTTATATACGTATGAACACGGGCCAAGGAAAATACATCAAACACTAATTATTTTTTTCAGGTAGAGGCTAAAATTGACGAAAAGTGGGAATATTGCCCATTCCAAAGGAAAATTGTGTCCCCGATCCTGGCAACACTGACCGGGATATCTAGGTAAAACTCGGGACCACTGGTCACCCTGATTATTGGTGAATTTTTCTCATTACTTTGCTAATTAGTGCCCAGAACCCCGTCACGTCTGGTCTGTGCAAACATTTGGCTTCTAAAGACGACGAGGGCTGCATAAAAAGTTGATTCTACTTCGATTCCTTACCTGGTAGAATGCGTTGGATGGGAATGCAACCAGACAGCTTGTCCCAGGCTCCTGTCTTTCCGGTGGCGCGGTGCTGTATCAGTGTTGCAACATGTAGGACAAAATTCCCCTTTCTCTCTCTCGGAATGTTGGGGGCCCGAAGGCCGTGGCGGAATGGTTAGCACAGAGCGCTACGACGCCAGGGGTCCCGGGTTCGAATCCCGGCCTGAGCATGGGCGTCAAGAAAAACATACTTAATATCCAGGTCACAATACACGTATTTTTATATTAGAGATTACGACATGCTGTTTTAAGTGTAAATGTTTATTTCTTGAAAGTGTTGGGTTAGCAATTGGGTGAATGGGGCGGGCATAGTGGGTTTAACTACCCACCCTTTAGCCGACCAACGATATTGTTCAATAATAACCTCGTAATTTTCTTATTTGTTTTTGTAAATGCAAAATTTGTATGCCGACACTTTTCTCGCCTTATTTTCTAACGTTTTCTTGCATTGGCAACACTGATTTGGCTTGTGGGCGTGGGCTGCATTTATGGTATGTTACGAACGTGCCAGATGGACAATGCATCCAGGTGTCTAGCTTCGCTGCTGTGTCCAGCTGTGGGCTTTACGCGCGAGCGAGATGAGCAGTGTGGATGAATGAAGATGACTTTCTTTACTGCCAAGCTCTTCATGAATGAAAAATATTGTTTTAACTTCCAACAACTGCGTGCAGGAAACTCATAAGACCTGATTATATTATTTATATTGCCTTATAGATCCGAATAACACGATTCCCGGAACTGAGGTGCATCCAGGCACACCAACAGCGCGTGTAATATCTGAGCGCTCGGCAGCGTTCACCTGGCTAAGCAATCAGGCCACGGTGTCACGGTATCTTGTGACATGCTAAACGCAGTTCGATATAAATTATTTTTTGTTTATTGATTCATTTTATGCACAAACAAGAAAGTGTGAGGTTTGATTTTATTTTTGTGAATAAACTTGTATCCGAGCCAGACGTCGGGAGTTGGGGACGAGTTTTTCTTGAGTGACAGCCGCCGCCTAGAACATGACATATTTGCACCAACGCGGAGACAAGGAAAGATTATTTTCGCCGCTACCGGGCTTGAGTCGCAGCAGGCGTTCGAACCCATGTTCACGGATGACCAGGAGAACCAGCTGGAGCATAACTCTGCAAGGATCCAGGACGCGTCGCCGACCGCGCCTTTCAAGACAATGGACAGAGGTCATTTCCATCCCCTGAGAAAGCGAAGCCAAGCCACTAGAGCACAGATTAGAAATAGGTTTTACAGATGGGAATGTTCCTATACCTCCCGTGGAAATCATTTGTCGTCTGCTAGCGTGCTTCTTCCGCCTGTCGCTGCAGCGCTAGTATCGCCGGGAGCGTGACGTCACATGGTTCCGTCATGCCGTTACCATGGCAACGCACAGCATTCCCTGAACCACCGTTCGTCTGCTTGCTTTCGGAACCACCGATCGTCTGCTTGCGTTTCCATTTTCGCAAAGAAAGCCTTTTTCGTTCGAAGAAATAGGCCAATATTTTATCTTGTAGACAAATAAATTTATTTTTATTAACTAATTAGAATTTCGTGAAAAGTAATAAGAATAATCTTTTGTCTTCAATGAGTTCCTAAAATACATTTTTAGGCAAAAACAAATGGCTAAATTTCTCCGAAAAATTCTGTTCATAATGTATTCGATTTTCTTTTTCTGCACGAGAAATATTCTAGATGAAGAAAATACTTACACATACACCAAGGTAAGGGTTGCCATATTTCTCTTTTTGCACACAGAACGGGTACATAAAAACCAGTTACACTAACAGACAGGTGATATATTTCATATTCACATTACATATTACATTGAAATAATATATAATTTTTCACAGGAACAAAACGAAATTGCACAATAAAGGATATTTGGCAACCCTAACCAAGAGTATGGATTTCGTAGTTTTGAACTTTAGTATGTTAACACATGGTAGAAAAATAAAACCTACAACAAACTGTACAGACTATAATTGTATGTTTGCAGAACTGTACTGTAAAATAAAACATTTGAGACTCCATTACATTACGTTAGTAACAGAATGCAATTTCTCATCATACTAGTTGCAAAAACTAGCAGAATCTATCATGAAAAAATTACAGGATTCAACAGGTGGGTTTCATGTGATGCTAGGATTTGCACAGTCACCATGTTCATGGCCAATTTTGTGCCATGTGTAAGAAAAAATAGTGAACTTGTTTGAACAAGTTATATAATGAATAATAATTACTATAATGGCAGAAAAGTGCATTGAATTCAGGATTCAAGAATGTGAATATTGCACCAAGTATATCATCAATAAGGTTCAAATCTCCAGCCCACTTGCTTGAATTTGGCCTCAATAATGGCTTCTCAAAGAGACAATGCAATAGTTTGTGACGTAGGTGAAACATGCTCACAACAGAAAATCACTGCATTTGATGAAAGCACTCGCAAATAAAATGTGGGGGAAATGAAAATTTTGTAAAGTATTAGGCAAGATAGGTTTCAGTCCCTTGTCTACTGATACCTGTAATTACATGAACATCCAACTGCACTTGCAAAAATTAATGCAGTACTTCTGGATATGTTAAATTTCATTTGCACAAAGTGAGCAAGGTCAAGGCATGAGAAACTGCACTTGTCATCATAGTTGGTAGCAGTTTCAAAACAGAATTCATACAGATATTTCATGTTACTCACCTCTACAGTTTATTCACAGCACACATTATGGCATGAATTGAATTTATTTGCAAAATATTTTTTTTACCATAGATGCTGATCACTAAGGTGTTCTCTCACGGCAGCTCCTTAAGATTCGCTTGAAATATGTTGCTGTGAAAAAAGTGCACTGGGCCTTTGGTACATGCCAGCCAAGTACTATTCAAAAATTTCTCTCCCTCATCTGTTTCACTGAAAACAAACCACAGAAAGATGGAACTTGAATTTCCGAGAAGGAATTGTAAATATTTTCTCACAATTTGGAATGAGGTTTTTGAAAGAAGAGAAATTTTTGAAAACTAATTTGCTGACAGACCTTCAGTAATGCAACAAAGCAAAAATAGCAATTCCTACCTAAATAATTCCAAGTTACTTCCCCCCATCTGCATGTATTATTTTATATTTGATGCTGAAGGATAGAAAGAGAAAATATGTATACCTAGCTACTCTGCCATTATATTAATCATGGATCCACTCTGATTCTCAATTATCACATTCTATGCTATACAATTGGTTTGAAATGAATAACAATTTCTCTTCAGTTGACCAAAACTGCTATCACTACATCAGATTTTTTTGTGAACTACAATGCCAAAGAACGAAACATAAGAAGCAAAGTGCATTGCACATTTTTATTTCCATCCTACAATCATATCAACTTAAAATCAACAAATCGCTTATATCATATATTAACCTCATGCAAAACATCTTGCAATACACAACACATATTGTCGTTCAATGCCAAAACCACGAGTGTGCAAATTTTGACTATTTAACCTAGTGCAGTTGCTCATCAATATTTGGTGATACATTTACATGGTGTAATAAACAGTCACAAGTGGGTGCATATTTTCCCAATGACATCATTTAATCAAATGCAAAAGTTATTAATAATCTGGGATATTGACTAAAATGTTTTCATCTCAAAAGTAAGATTTAGCACTTTCGTGCTTTTGGCATTGGAGCAGCAATATCCATCCATAAAGAACTTATTTCTTCTGGGGGCAAAAAGAGACAAGTTAATGTAACAGTTCGATTTTATTTTTAAAATAAGGAAACGCATAGCTGTTATAATTCACACAAAACACTGCTTAACACATGACCTTATAAGCATCCCTTGTGAAAAATATACCCTTGATAATACATTACAACTTGTGGAGGTGCTTGTACTGCAATTTTTCCTACAAGTTTTGAATTTGAAAAATTCCATTCAATTTGAAATAATTACTGCTATGTCACCATTAAAGTAAATATGAAAAACAGGATTTCAGCAATTAAAATAAGAACCAGTGACAATTTGCATGCAAAGTTTGTTATTTTACTTTGTTGCAAAAAAAAAAAAAAAAAAAAAAAAACTGCTTTTTTGACACCAGCAGTCAACACAGTTCAGAAAAGAACTTACTGTTACTAATTAGCAGTTACCTCCATAGGTTCATCCACATACTACACTGTAAAATGTATTGTTCAGTTTGGCTGGCTCTTTATTAGACAGAATATGTCCGACCGTCCAGGCCACTACACAAGCTGGAACCTCGGTAACCTCTAACCAGGCATTCTGCCTTTCGTATTAATTTGCCTCCCCTACAAAGCCAATAACAGTAATCATGAATCAACCACCACTGATTAGGTAAAAATATTACAAAATGGAAATTGACCATGGAATGGTGATTTTTAAAAAGATGTTTACAACATGAATTAGTACTGTAGGTGATGTTCATAGAACATTGTCAATAAAAAAAATTGGGTGACCATATTCTTTAAGTGTCATTTCATTGGTGTCTTGCATTTTTTTAAAGCAACAAACACATGCCTGAATGCATATGTTGCCAGCATAAATACTCAGTCTGATTTCAGAAAAAAATATATATTTGTTTCTTTACAATCATGTTGCCCATAACGGCAGAAAGAAATTTGTTCAACTAAAAACAAAAGAAGTGTTGCTGAACTTACTCCTAAGAATTTATTTTAAATTAAAAATGGGTGCGTCACCAGGTAGAGAGAATAGTATAAAGTGCTCAAGAGCAGAAATTACATGATCAGGCGTTGGAAAGTATTTACAGAAGTAAATTTAATGCTAATAGCCATAAACCTGACCTGCCTAACCTAACAATGAAAGCAAATGCACACTGATGTAAGCTTCAAACACATCAGCAATTAAAGAATACACATGTCCATTTAGCAGGCCAAGCCAGATTGTAGATGATGCACATGCATATGTCCACCAGTCAATATTAATTAACCTTCCTTGTTTTTCCCCTTCAGTAGGTATTTTTCTGTGAAAATGAGTGCTAATGGAACCTAACCTAACCTCGTAGGCATACCTCGTCCCCGTGATGGTTCGTGGGACTTTCGTGAATTTTTGGGGCTACCGTGGATGGTTGATGTTAGCCCCAAAAAACCATCTACGGGTAGCCCCAAAAACCATTGACGTTAGCCTCAAAAATTCACGATAGCCCCACGAACCATCACGGGGACGAGGTATACCTACGAGGTTAGGTTAGGTTCCATTAGCACTCATTTTCATAGAAAAATACCTACGGAAGGGCAAAAATTCACTATAGCCCCACGAACCATCACGGGGATGAGGTATGCCTACGAGGTTAGGTTCCATTAGCACTCGCATACAAACATGAATTAACGGTGAAATAACTTTACCGATGAGAGAGAACACTTGTACGACCTATCACAAGTCTACAGAAACTCAATTACATAAGTACTTTCTCCTGTAAATTTGAAGAAACCAGTTTCCCGGCTTTGAAAATTTTACCGAATTGCATTGTTGCATGCGTAAAGGTTTGTAAAAATATTTTAAAGTAATGTGGCCATTCCCCATCCAGGATGAAGTCTGAAGCATTAATAATTAAAGCAAGTCTAAATCTCTTGTTAAAGTACAGCTTCAGTTTTCATGTTAACCAGCCTTGTTGTAGAAGTTTTTCATTGAATAAAAATATCTATTTTTCTTAATTCCCAACCATAAATAAGTAGGGCGTGATTAAATACATGCTAAGAAAAAGGAAAAAAAGGTCAAAAATTTTAGATTTGTTATTTTGGTAGACACCCTGACATGCAGCTTAAAATCTGGTGAAAATTGCTCAAAAGCTAGCTTCACCACCTGGTGAAAATAGTCACTCCGTAAACTAAACAGTCCTTCGAAAACCAAGGCATACCAACTGGCTTTCAGACACAAATGCTCAAAATTATTGATTTTAAGTAGAAACTGATTGTCCTCACAATGCTGGGTAAACATCATACATCATTAGCACATCATTTACACAACCTGGGAAAACTACTTATTTTCACTGGGGACAAAAAAATGTCTTCACTATCTGCCTGGACTGTTTTCACATAACTTACCTGTAGTACATATTCCCCCCCCCCACAACATTCATATTATTTAGCAGCATTAGACAAAAACTGGGGTATGGCATAACACTAGAAATAGAATACACTATTTTTTTCCCACTGCAAGGAATCTGTCTCACCATAAACTGATCAAATCACTGAAAAACATTTTTTTTCAAAACATACTTTCACTAAACGTTAATAATGTTGATACTGACATTTATATTTTTTCTATTCACTTAAATCTTTCATCTTTGTTAAGCAAGTAAGTACACAGGGATCTTGCAAGATTTATTTCGGAACAGTTTCACTGCGGTTAAATACCGATATGCTGGATTGTGCCAAGCAGGACATCACACATGTGCATTAGTTTGAGATCTAATGAAACATTGTCAGGGGAATGTCATTAGTACATAAATAACTTGTCTTGAAATATTTTGGTTGTGGCTCAAACTGAACTGCTGCATCTAAACTGGGAACAGTTGTGAAGTGCTACTTCTGAGTAAAAGCAGGGAAGCAGATGTTGCATCCTCCATTTTGATTGTTGCTAACCAGTTGCAAATCTGAAAATAAGAACAAATGTTTATTAGTTTTGAAGTTTAAAAAGTCAAGCACATACCACAAATAATAATTAATTTAATTACAAAGACATAAAACAATTCCCCCAGATTACCATACATATGTTTGCCCACAAACATCTTTCCTCCCCATTTTTGTTGAAAAATGAGGGAGTTGTTCCTCCTTGCATCATAAGCCAACATTGCAAGCTGGGCACAAAAGTAGAGAGAGATGTGTGAAGATAATTTGCAGAAAGCATCACACAACCAATTTCATTATCACCATCTCATGCAAGCCTTGACTAAACACAAGTATACAAGGAATTTAAAAGTAGCCAATATATGCAACTTTCGATGATAGAGGAAAGGCAGTTTTTTTTGTACTTTTTTACGTGGTGCAATTATGGACAAAACAGACGAAACACTTGGCATTTATTCAAAAAGGACATCGTGCCGTGACTGTACACACAGCTTTCTTTTTAGACAATCGACTTTTACTAGAAAGAAAGGCTGTTTCGAGCTAGTACACGTCCAAGCACGAGGTGAACATGAAATTAGGCAAAATAAATATTATTTTTACTGTACGTTCAATGGTATCAGGCATAGTTGTAAAAATAACTTTCAGAGTTAGATAAATTTCTGAAAACTAATTCTACATAGAAAAAAATATATAAATTTTTATCGTACATACCTCGCCAGATCTTCCGAAATTTTAAACGTTGAGAACTCTCGACTTCTAGCTGCATTACGTAACATGTTTGAAAGATACAAATCCACCAAAGAACAAACAAACTCGAGGAAAATCGGCAAACACTATATAAAAAAAAACTCACTGCAGGTTCGACGATATAAAGACGTTGCCAGTTAAATTCAAAACTTGGTGCGTCGGTAACGTGTAGGCTCTCCGAGATTCTCATAATTCCCGATATTCACGCAAGTTCAGAGATTCTCGCAAATCCTGGAATTCGAGTTTCGTCCGCCTGCCACCGCAGTTCTAGTGTCGCCCCAGTTACCCTAAAAGCCGTCTGCTTCCCCCGGTTGCACTAGAGCGTCCTGTTCAACGGAAGAATTCGAATCTCTCATATATAGGCGGTGCTACCGTCCCAAACACAGTTTTGACCCGGATTTCACAGAGAGAGCATCTCCGCGCTACACTCTCGCGTGATCATTGCTTTGTGTCCGTGAACTTTGTTTCCTTACGTACTGTGAGCAACTTGCGGATAGGGAGTTACCAGTGTGCGCCTTATTTTGGTGAAGATTACGCGGTGATTTGTTTTTGCCAAGCGTGGACTACATAAAGATGGAGGGCTAAAGAAGATAGAGAAGGGGGGCGTCGCTTCCCTGACGCCTGCAACGACGCCGAAGCCAGTCAGACGACGCCGAAACCAAACACTGCCCAAAGCCCGAAGGACGCTTTCAGATCGACGTCCCAACCAAAGCCCGAAGGACGTTTCCAGAGAGAGATGATTTCAGATCGACGTCCCAACCAAAGCCCGAAGGACGTTTCCAGATCGACGTTCCAACCGAAGCTAGTTACCAGAGAAAGAGAGGGAAGGATGATACCAGAACGACGCCCAAACGAAGCCCGGCACCAGAGAGAGATGATTGCAGATCGACGTCCAATTGATGCCCGACACTAGAGATATTCCGAACCGGCGCGTGACCACGTACATCCGACGCTAGTGACAAGAGGAACGCCCGAAGTACTGAGGAGGTGCAAGTACACCATGTCGTCGCAATTATTCCTCGTCGCGATCGACCTCGGAGGACAATTTCGCCACAAAGGAACCGTGTGCAAGTCCCGCGTCCAGGAGAGATGAATGACCACGCCATGTAGCAGAGTCTGGTACAGTATACTTCAGAGGGTCTCATGTACATGTAAACGTGCGTCGTCAGTATCAACACCGTACAGTTAACGCCGAAGTCTCACTTATTTGCAAAGTTACTCAGGAAAACCCAAACCTAACTTCCGCGTCTAAAAATTGTTTTGGTATTGTTATAAAAAAGGGTAATTTCATGTTCAGATGTTCTAATTTAATTGTCTGCATTCAGGGTTAGAAGCTCCATTTCATTTCTTTAATATTTAGTATAAATGGTCAAAGTGTGCTCCATGTCTTGTGTAACCGACCGCCCCGTCGCGCCATTTAATTTGTCAATAGTTGACTGATGAGTCCTTTTTAATTGTGGAAAGCGTAGTTGTTTTTATTGCAAGGTCGTGTGCGTGAAATAGTATTATTTGTTGCATAGTGGTTTTTAAGGTAATTTTTGCTCGCGCCGACGATTGATTAGTGTATTCCGGCAGCTGGAGCCAATTAAGTTTTTGCATCACTATGTGATTGAGTAGTTGTTCTCATTGGACGAGAGAGGCTTATGTGTAACACCCCCGTCCGAGAAACTTGTATAGTGTCGTGCTCACGACTGGATGCATACGTTCATTGGAACGAAAGATTTAACCACGCCGACCCAATTGTCTTAGTTAACCGCTTTCCGAGGGCTGGCATCTTAAGTTAATTTAAAAGAGCACAGGAGCCGGCAGACAAATGCCCTAAATTCACATAAAGGTTTAAAAATTAAAAGGAATGATATGTTAATGAGATCCATGATTTGTATCCATACTTCACATGTAAAAATACCTCATGTGTGTGAAAGAGAGAGAGAGTGAATGAGTGAGCGTTTGAGGAGGCTTTGTAAACAGTTGTTGATTGCAATATTTTTTTGTCGTTACAATATATATTCACTTTTTTTACCGTTCGTCAGTGTTGTTATTTGACGTTTTTTTCAGGTACCAGATATTATGCTATTAGTGTTTTTATGATTGTTCGAATCTACATATCAAAGGTAAACAAAACAGTGTAACTTTTCAAGGTATTAATCTCCGCCTCGCAATAGTATGACAATAAACGACCGTCTCAGTACCGAACTTGATAACTGGACCGTGAGTCACGACCGGTCTCCCGTACACATAACGACGTTTGGCCCCGTGCCGGGGTATGATTGACACGTCATTTCGGGGGCCGTGAGTGCACTCGTTACAACGGATTATAGCGTCTCTGTGTGATCCGCCTTTCTGCGGTAAATATTTTGTAAATACACACCAGATCATCAGATAGCGTTAAATAAAAGGTTCATTGACGATGTTGGGACCTGTTAAATGTGTTAGGGGCTGTGTATAATCTGTGAACATACAGGAGCGAGAGTAATCTGTGTGGACAAACTAGTACAAGTAGTGTCAGATGTAAGTTCAGTCGGTAAAATAAACGCTGAATGTATTCTCAGCACAGAACTTCTAACCAGGGTTGTTGAAGGTCCAGGAACCGATAAATTCTAAAGGGTTCTATTGCGTTCCGCTGTAGGACCGGAACATTTTTTCTCGGACAATTTAAATTCGGTCCAAGTTTCGTATTGTTACATTGAAAAAGGGGTCCTGGACCGTATTATAATTGTTCCTGAAAATAAGAACAGATTTGATGAAGAATTTGTGGAAAATTCGTAAAGTGAAATACGAAAATAACGAATATATGGAATATGTGGATAGCCCATAAAACGGATAAACGAGAAATCTGTCCGGATAATGCACACATTCGGATAATACGGATATTTGAAATCCGGATAGAAATATCCGTAATCCAGATAAAATTTTATCCGGATTTGGACACCCCTAGTAGCTCTTCCCCCATATTACAAATTTTCAAGCAGGGTTGTTTTAGGTCCAGGAATTTTAAATAAGTTCAATTCCGGTCCAGGAGAGAAAATCAGCAAGCGTAAATGGGTTCTGGATCGTAAAGATTTCAATTCGGTCCAGGAACCTTGCAGCGGGACCCAATAGAATTCATGGGTTCATGGACCTTAAACAACCCTGTTTTCAAATTAACAATTTATGTGTCGTAAAGCACGACTTTATTGCAAAATAGTAAGTTTGTTACAGTTTCTGCTGTAATTCATCTTAAAAAGTAGTTCTAAACAATGGACTTCGGTAGCAACAATCTCGAAACACCGACAGAAGAAAGACACCAACCGCAATTATATTTCCCACCTAAGACGCAACACCCAACAAATTCTCTTCAACCGAATCGTCAAGATTGTTGAGCGTCTCGGAGGTAAGCCGCCCCAATCCCCCCGCAGCCTTAGCCGTGCGTAGGAGAGTCTGGTTTTTAACAAAGTTGGCCCCAGAGGTTTATTTCTTGCAGACGGGACGTGACAAGAATTTCTCATGCGTAATTTTCTACACGACGTCACACAATCGTAGAAGCGAGAAGAAAGAAGAAACACGAACAGCACCTGGCCTCACTCAACAGACTGGGCGACGAGAGTGAAATGTACGCAGGAGCTAACTAAGACTGTAAATGAAATGGAACAGTGATCTGCATAGAGTTGACGTTACGTTCTCGCCCCCTGCCTTTTTTCGTACGGAAAGAAGGCAAACAAACAAAAGAAGATCGGGGAAATACGTGAGATCCTTGTGGCGCCCTCTTGACTAAATTTAACGCGGCAATCTTCTCGGATTCCGAACAGAAACATCCTCATTTACGTTCCTTCTCAGATAACTGGTTGGAATCATTTCGGAAAAAAAATAAAAGAAAAAGAAGACAGTGCTTGGAGCGACTGTGAGATAGAAAGGGGTGAAAAAGAAATAAGCTCTGTATACTGCTGAATAGAAACTTGGAAAGTCACGCATTGTAAATATTAAACAGACCTTCAAATAAACATACACTGGCGAACAGTACATTTCACGCCTACAGAAAAAGTAATTTATGAAGCGCTGTACGTGTTGAGTTTCCAAATTCAAATACTTAGGAGTAATATTAACAAATGAAAATTATATTAAAGAGGAAATAAAAAGTAGTCTTAATTCAGGAAATGCATGTTACTTCTCTCTTCATAAACTTTTGTCTTCTCGTTTAATATCTAAGAAACTAAAAGTTAAAATATACAAAACAGTAATTTTGCATGTAGTATTATATGGGTGTGAAATTTGGTCCTTTACATTGAAAGAGGAACATAAATTGAGAGTATTTGAAAATAAGATCCTTAGGAAAATCTTTGGACCTAAAAGGGATGAGGAGACAGGTGAGTGGAGAAGGTTACATAATTTAGAACTACATAATTTGTATTCATGTCCAGATATTATTAGAATAATTAAATCAAGAAGACTTAGGTGGGCAGGCCATGTGGCACGAATGGGAGAGGAAAGAGGAGTTGAGATGAGATGGACCTAAAGGAAATCGGTAGCGATTGAAAAGAGTATATAGATCTTGCTCAGAATAGGGACAGATGGAAGGCTTGTGTTGCTGCAGCCATGAACTCTTCGGGTTTAAGAAGGCTAGAGAGTTAGTTTAGTTAGTGTACGTGTTGAGGGGACAAATTATTGTAGGGACGAGCGAACAGGCTTGTTCGGTTTTCTTTGTGCCACTTCATCAATGTCATTACTTATCCTCGTGATTAGCCACAAGTCGCAGAAAAGCGAAGTAAAATAAACCAAATTAATCTGTAACTGTCTCTTGTATTTTTTCTCTTTTTCATGATCCTCATCTCTTTTACTCCCTCTCCTCTTTTCCAATCTCAAGCTAATGTCGCGTCGTCCCCTTGTAATCTCGTGTTCGATACAGTGGTTTGGATCCCACTTTAAACTGTAGGTCCAGTCACGATTAGCCTGTGTGTCCATAAAGTGGACTTAAAACAACAATTCAATCAATCAATTCGCACCAATCTCAAGCATCTTTTCTCTTTTTTATCCCTGATAGCGTAGTGGTAATGTCGTCGACTTGTAATCAAGGGATCCCGGGTTCGATTCCCGGTGGAGGCTCTCGTAGCTTATCTGAAAAAAAAAAAATGACTTGACAGAACAAACACTTTGTCCCTGTCCTTCTTTTAGCACAGTGCGGTACGACGCCATTAGTCCCGGGTTCGAGCCCGGCAAAGGCATGTGTCCTCTTAGTGAGTGTCCTTCATCAATTTCACATCACCAGTGGCGTGCTCAGGATTTTAGAGGGGGGTTACGTATACCACTTTTAGAAGTCAGTCCTCATTTTGTCATCTTTCCGTGCCTTTGACGCTTTATTTAGGAATACTGAGCCGGGGGGGAGCGCGGGAGTAATGACCCGCACCTTGGACACTCATCTTCGCGATTAACCAAAAGTGGCAGAAAAGCGAAGTAAAATGAACCCAGTCAATCTGTAACTTTATCTTGTTTTTATCTTTTTCACAATCCCTAAATCACTCCCCCTCTCTTTTCTCACAACAATAATTCTTTGTCCTTTTCTCTATGTACCTACGCAATGGCGAAGTGGTAATGTCATGGCCTTGTAATCAAGGGAACCCGGGTTTGATTGCCGGTGGAGTCATGTAGCCTATCTTAGTAAAAGTGGACTTAAGGGCATGCCGTACAGTCTCCACGGGACTCTTCCCAAGCTCTTCCGTCCGTGGCAGTGTGCCAACATAGCTCTCTTGGAGCCAGATCTGGCTCTTTCGTGCACTCGTTCGACTGTGAACTGGGACGCCCACCCTCGTGCCCCACATAGACCAACTTTTGTCATAATTATACATTTTGCCCCATCCCCTCTTATCTCCCCAATTACTATTTATATAGTGCCGTGTTTGACGTAAATTGACATAATATTGTTATCAGGGAATTCTTTATTTTCGATTTCATACGACCATCGGTGGATTATTGAGATAGGCGCTGCCGCCGGATCTAGATGTTGAAAACTAAGAATAAATTGTCATCAATTTAGAGTTAACGATAATGGCAGTGCCTCCAGCCATTTGACAACTAACATTACCCTAGGAGGCACTTTATACAGCCTTCGTAAATCTAGCTCCTTGAATGTCAGTTTTACTGTAACTCCATTTAAGGTGAAATTTAGTTATTTTATGAGCATCAGGTTTGGCAACACTGCGAGGAGGAAAGGAGAAAAGCATAGATCATATGGGAGTATGATTTGATTCGTTCTCTTGGGAATATAAAACTTCCGATGGAATGGAAAAGGATGTCAACGGGAAGAGCCCAGTTTGAAGATGAATTTCACCTGCGGAAAAGTCGAAACTTCCATTTGATTAGCCGTAACTTGATGTTGAAGTTGATTCCCCATAAGGAATACATGGGATTCCGAAAATTCTTATTCAACATATTTTTCAGACAGCCTGTCCAGCTTAATAATCAACATAACAAAACGCTTCCACTTGGAACATGGAGAGAAATTCATACTCTTGGATACACCCAGGGTATGTAGCAATGCCCATTCGGGCGATATTGAAATAAATTCACAATTGGTGCGTAACTGCATCTCTTCCCCTTAAAAGACCAATCACTTTGTTCCTCTTGATGCTCGTTTTTTTGTTTACCCTTTTTCTGTTTTCTCCAACTCTCCCGTGTCTCTACCCAGAGGTTGGAGTTTTCATCTCAAGCGACGATGATGTTCCAGAAGGTTTCATCTTTCAGCGCGCTGATCTCTCGAAGTCCCAGGGAGTTAAAATTCCTCAGGTGTTTCCTCCGTTAAGAGGACCAGTCAGGAAGATTACACGTTTCCCCTTCTCGCCTCCTCCCTAATTTCGTAACAGCCGTCACGGCTCCTTCGTCGAAGGTGAGACGCTTGATTCTCCCCGCGCTAGGGTACAGACAGTCGCTACTCGTCGAACAGGAAATGGAATTTGTGCGATTCTCCTTTCGCAAATTTCCGACCGTGGGATGTTTTCAGTTGCTTGGCAACGAGAGGAATGTCGTCTAGGACGCTTAACGGTTGGTGGAGTCCGTGCGAATCCTCTGTTTGGAAAGCGGATTAATTAAGCAACGACTGATAATCAAGCGAGAATCGAGATCAAAACACGAGATAAGATCGCGGAGTTCAACCGTTCCTGCAAAGTCACCCATTCGGGAACAGAAATGTAGGCTTCCTGGGTAAACAAAAGCGAATCGACTTGTCAGACTTCTGGTACAAGTTGTGTAAGTCGATGATTGGAGCCTTAGACTGTGTCCGAAAGGTCCAGAAGCAGGCCTGAGTCTTGTCGCAAGTGACGTCACCTAGTGGAGTTTGAAAGTGGCAATTAAACGAGCAATTGAGCCGACAGTATACAGTACGCGACAATACACACTGGTTCTTTTGTTGTTCACTTGTTTCAATCACGCAAGTCAGCCTTGTAGTTCTTCTATTGTGTGGAAATGCAAGTTAACTTTTTAAAATGCTGTGTGATTTCTGTGGTGAAAAACAAGTGTTTAAAATGCGAGAACAACGTGTTCTTATTTTTATCTACTGATTGTATTTGGCGCTGCAGTCGAAGCGCAATTAGAAAGATTTCTGTTTCCAGTCAACGACTTCAAGATTGAACTGCAAGTACGGTCTTGCACCTTTGGACACGACCTTACTGTGCTTTCAGAGAAGTACACGGTTGACACATAACGGTCTAAGGAGGGAGCTTTCAGAACGAAGTGACAGCGGAACGTGGCTTTATTATTATTTTTTTTTAAAAAAAAATTGTTACTTAGCGTCTCTTTTATATCACTTTTGGCTAATTGCGACTGTGATAGACATGAAAAGCATCCCGTGTCTCTTTCTCTTTGGCCCCTGAAGGAACTACCGGCTACTTAACAAAATAAATGTAATTTGAATGCTTCAGTTCATTATAGTTACGCAAGATTAAATATTCAAGTTTATAGAGCCTTGTAATCTAGGGATTCCGGGTTCGATACTCAGTGGAGGCACATAGTGGTTCAGATCCAACTTTAAACTGTAGGTCCAGTCCCAATTAGCCTTACTGTGCATAAAGTGGACTTAAAACAACAATTCAATCAATCAATGAAGTTTATAGACCTGCACCGTAAACTGACCGGAGAAATGACTGTCTTATGACCGTCAATTTTCGCTACCATCCCAGTAACGTAAAAAATATGATGACAGTTTTTTTAAGTATTAGCATCCATTACATAGTTATCCTAATTAATGTACTTCTAACAGCTGTTTTTAAAAATATGTTTTTGGTGCACACATCCGCAGTCAACATTTTACAAAAATCCCCCTTTGACATTAGGAAAAACTTTTGTGTATTCTAATTTCTTTGAGGTGAAGAGTGAGAATATAGACAGCATATATGATTTTGTTCACAAGTTCGCGAGGATAAATTCACATAACATGAACAGCACCTATTACATTTGTTCATCTTGTTTGTGAGCAGAAGTCAATGGTGCGGCAAGTGTTTAGAGGATTCTCTAGACTTTAGAAAGTTCTTTCATAGGGGAGCTCTTTTATCTGTAACTTCCCTGCCCCTCCTGCAGCCTCTCGTTTCACAAATATCTGGGACTTTAACGTCATCATCCACATTCCTTCCACAGCTGCGTCAAATGCCAACAGGCTCATAGTTTTGGGAACGAAAAGGAGTTTTATTGCTTCGGCCGGGTAGGCACTATGATTGAAGTGAATATTGTACATTTCTACTTGTATGATATAAATACCTGTATCATCAAAAATAGTATGGAGTGTGTATTAAGGGATAGTGTCAGTAGCAGCCAATTAACACATCAATAGATGTTTTAGAAGATATAGAAGAAATTGTAGCATTTGCATGACATTTCTAAATTTTACGTTTTATAATAATATAATGACCCCCTCCCCCACACAATTTACCTTCATTTAATACAGTTAAACTTTTGAAAAATGGAATTGGTTTACAAAGCCCCCCTCATAACCCGTGAGCCCCCCCTGGAGATGAATTCTAGCTAGGGGCGTGCAACAGAATAATAAACATTGCATTATAAATGTTGTTGCTAGCGGAATTAAAGTGGGATATATTGCATAGTTCAGCGGTGGTGCCGCGAAATGTTCCAATATTTTCACTGAAATGACACTTATTCCAAATATGTACTTATTTAGTACAGTAAAACCTCGTTAATCCGGATCCCGATAAGCCGGACTTCCCTTAATCCGGACAGGCAAAAAAAAAGCAGAATGCAAGGATTTAAATGTGGCTAGAAGTCAACAATCGCATTCGTCGTACGTTCTACATTATAACACCATTAAGCCTTGTTTCCATGATATGAAAAACTCAATACGCTGACCAAGGCAGAAATTTATTTTATTATAAAACCTAAACTAAACGTTAAATTTCTGCCTTGGTCAGCGTATTGAGTTTTTCGTACTGCATTGTATATACAGTATTGCTTTACATTTTACTGTACTGTATAGTGTATTTAGGTTTATACCCTTTAAATGCACATTAATAAACGTGTTTTGTTGCTATAAACGGAGTTTTAATGCACTTTCTACTAGGTTATTTCAGTTGATCCGGACTTTCGTTAAACCGGTCAACTTACGAAGCTACCATTAGTTTGGATTAACGAGGTTTTACTGTAGTTTTTACATGTAAAATGATTCTGAATTTGAAACATATGTGTATTTTTAAGGTAAGGTAAGCAACCTAACCACACTGATCATTGCAAGTGTTAGACATGTCTACATTCTGACTTGGGAGCCGCGGAAAAATTTTGAAACGCTAAGGGCGCTTTGGAACGAAAAATGTTTGGGAACCCTTGGGTAGTTTTATTCATGGTGTTATGAGGTGAGCCTTCTTTAGGAATGCCACCCCTGTGCAAGAATTAATTACTTTTAATCTAAACTTATTTTAGTTGGATTCATGGCCTATATATGAGAGAAAGAAGAGCTGTCTTCTCAGAGAAAGGGGCTGCCTCCTGAATTAGTTTTAGTTTTGCGACCATAGAAATCAATTCTGTATACATTGAAGACATGGGGAAGAAGATAGCATAAATCTATGTTTGAAGCACCGTCTTCGAATTTGTGTTTGCTTTTTTGTTAATTACAAAACTGAATTACCTCCCAGCGATAGCTGCGCCCTCGGAAACAGGGTGGAAAGGGGTTGGATGCCTTCAAGGGGCAGAAAGCCTGCGTTACTTAGGAGGGATTAAGTATCCTGCGGGGTTAGACGATCCAGCAAACACTCCCGTAAGCTCCTTCCGCCATTCAGCTTTAAACACGAGCGAGGGGGGCCCGAACCCCCCTACTCTCCTCCTCCTCGCGAGCGTAACTGAATACACGTTCCAGACCTTTTTCCTCCAACCCTCTTTTTCTCGTCTCTTCGGGAGGGAAGATGGCGAAAGAATCGTGGAATAATCGCCGTGGGCAATTTCGGCAACGATTGGATTTGAGGGGAGGCGTTACCCTTGCACTGGAGGGGGTGGAAGTACCGGTGAACTTACCTTTGCGAACATGATCAATTTTCAATGTTGGCATCTGCTGAGTTTTCGCGCCAAACACAGCGCTTTCTGGAGATTTATTTAGTATAGCCAGATTTTGCCCTAAACAGGCAAGGGGTAGGCGGCATTCAAAAGTTTTTACAATAAAAATAATAATGCAAACTTCGAATCTTTAAATATAAACTACTGTATGTATATTTTTTAAATGGGATTTCTTTGTGTTTCCTCATTTCAAAACTTGTTGGATGTAAATATCGAATCTAGGACAATTACGATGGCGGACAATGATTGTAATGCAAGTACGTTTACAAGCTATCTTGCCAGCAAAGGCGCCCACAGGATTTTTTCTTAGGATGGGGTGGGCAAACTCACAGAGTTTTTATAATTAATAATAATAGTAGTAATAATAATACTATTATTAATATTATTATTACTGCAATTATTGGTTTTATTATTATTACATTACTATTACTACTACTAATGTTTTTTTTATAAATTACATACATTTGTAATTTCCATATTCTGTATATCTAAATACAATTGCATAACTGTATACTTAACATTAATTCGTGTAGGACAAAAAGCTCTTTTTTATGGTTTGATAATCAGTATAAAATAGACTAAGCTGTAAGACACAGAAAACAATACTTTTTGGTTATAAAAGATTTCTACAATTTCACAATTCGAATTGCATTAACCTTCCCCAGAAATCTCAGGGGGGGAGAGGGCACCGCTTGCCAGTCTCAAGCCTGGAGGAAGTGTGAGAGGAATCAGTGTTCTATTCGAAAATATCAATATTTCACATAATTCTCTTGTAAGAGGTATTATTGTACGAGGTGTTAAGTTACCCTTTAATTTGGTAGAAGATGTAGAATGTCATCGCATTGTGCACCCGCCCTTTCACTTCTTGCAGTGTTCATAGGAATTGTCCGTCATCGTAATTCTTCGCCATGGCAATTGTCCGACTACCGTAAAGAATATCACAAAGGTGGGTGCTTGCTAGTGCGGGGAAGGGTGTGGGGCACAATCCTGCCTAGGGCGCCAAAATGACTAGCTACAGGGCTGGCCCTAAATAAATATTGCAGGGGTGGTAAAATGGCCACTTAAATCAGAAAATGCCAGTCTTTCGTTTGGTCTGTAATTTGTCAGTTTTAAAAAATTGAGTAAAATATTTGGGGGGGAAGTATTAAACTGAAGACCATGTAGCAAGAAGTATGCAGCTCCATGTTTAATACTTTCGAGAAAGCAATTAGATCTATATGCGCAGGACAAGGCCTTCAATAGTAAATTTCTTACATCAACGTTATTTTTATATGTCAAAATTAATGCCGTACTGTTTCATGTATGCAATTTTGTGTGGTAATATTGTTTCTCTGTTTCTTGCAGGTAAGCAGTTGTTCTCCTTTGTGCATTGATCGTGGCGGCATCTTTCTGGCAAGTATTTTAATTGATCATTAAAAGGTGTGTGGTATCGATACCCAATAAAGTGGTGGGGGTGTTTATCCAGGTGGGGTCAATATCCCGCTGCGTCCTAGCAAATCTATTTTTGTTTCTGGAAAGATAACACAACAGCTCCAAGCAGATGGACATGGGAACATAACTTTGGGCTCGGTTTGCGGCCTCTTGTTTCAGGACCCCAACCGCATGTTGACGCACATCCATACAATCGGTCAAACTTCGCTTAATTTTGCTCTTGGTCTCGTTGATGGTGGGCGAGTAATATCTTGTTTTGAAATTTCTAGGTTTACTAGCGTTAATAATATGCAGTAGGTGTCCATATCCATACGTAAATAATAGTGCCAATCCTCATGTTCCTAGCGTAATTCACGGAGCAAATTGATATGTGAGAGTTTACCCTTCTTAAGTAACCACTCTCAAATTGATGTGTGAGAATTTACCCTTCTTAAGTAACCACTCTCAAATTGATATGTGAGAGTTTACCCTTCTTGAGTAACCACTCTCAAATTGATGTGTGAGAATTTACCCTTCTTAAGTAACCACTCTCAAAATTGATATGTGAGAGTTTACCCTTCTTGAGTAACCACTCTCAAATTGATGTGTGAGAATTTACCCTTCTTAAGCAACCACTCTCAAATTGATATGTGAGAGTTTACCCTTCTTAAGTAACCACTCTCAAATTGATATGTGAGAGTTTACCCTTCTTGAGTAACCACTCTCAAATTGATGTGTGAGAATTTACCCTTCTTAAGCAACCACTCTCAAATTGATGTGTGAGAATTTACCCTTCTTAAGTAACCACTCTCAAAATTGATATGTGAGAGTTTACCCTTCTTGAGTAACCACTCTCAAATTGATGTGTGAGAATTTACCCTTCTTAAGCAACCACTCTCAAATTGATATGTGAGAATTTACCCTTCTTAAGTAACCACTCTCAAATTGATATGTAAGAATTTAGTAACCATTCTCAGATTGATTTGTGAGAGTTTACCCTTCTTAAGTAACCACTCTCAAATTGATATGTGAGAATTTACCCTTCTTAAGTAACCTCTCTCAAATTGATATGTAAGAATTTAGTAACCACTCTCAAATTGATGTGTGAGAATTTACCCTTCTTAAGTAACCACTCTCAAATTGATGTGTGAGAATTTACCCTTCTTAAGTAACCACTCTCAAATTGATATGTAAGAATTTAGTAACCACTCTCAAATTGATGTGTGAGAATTTACCCTTCTTAAGTAACCACTCTCAAATTGATGTGTGAGAATTTACCCTTCTTAAGTAACCACTCTCAAATTGATATGTGAGAATTTACCATTCTTAAGTAACCTCTCTCAAATTGATATGTAAGAATTTAGTAACCATTCTCAGATGGATTTGTGAGAGTTTACCATTCTTAAGTAACCTCTCTCAAATTGATATGTGAGAATTTACCCTTAAGTAACCACTTTCGAGACCACCGTGAGCGATGTGCATTTATTTTTCGCACACACTGAAATTATACTTATCAATCCATTGTGTTTTTGGAAAGACTGAGAGAAGGCAGGAATTGTGTAGCCGCGTGTTTTGCGTCAGTCTTATCTGTCAAAGTTACCTTATCAAGGTAGACTGACGACAAAACATTACGTGTGAACCAGCCTTTATATAGGGTGTTTTTTTTTAGAGTGATATAACTTTGAATTGAAATAAAACACACAAAAAAAATTAAGTTTGAAGCCAATTGTGTTTTCATTTGAAAAGTAACTTTCCGACATTTACTTTTTTTTTAAATTTGAATTTGAATTTAAAATTGTGGGAGCGTCAGCACTTAGGCTATTTTGCTCCCGTCACATTATACGGGGGCCAGCCCCTTATCATTACAAAGAACAACTCTAACGTTGCACAATTAAAAATCTTAAAATGTTCTGACTTCTGTTAAAAGCTGAGGCTGTAAACGGGCACTCAGCACACATAAGGACAACAGGACAATACAAACAAAATTATACTGGCCATGGGGCCAGTCGCCAGAGCCTCGTTAGTCTTCAGTCCAGGGTGTACTAACGTGAAAGTGAGGTTGACATTTGGGTGTACTATGTGGAAGGTCACACCTTACACCCCGACATTTACTTTTTGAAAATAATTTCCGGCATATGTCCACCACGACTAGCTGTAATGAACCGGATTCGATCAGTCCAATTTTTAACCACTTTTTCAAGTAATTGGGGACGTATGTCGTTAATAACACGAGTTATGTTGTCTTCCAAAGCGTCAATTGTTGCTGGTTTATCAGCATAAACCAGAGACTTTAGATATCCCAAAGAAAATAATCCAGTGGCGTTAGGTCCCATGATCTTGTGAGGACAATTCACCAATAGCACCGATATTTCCGAAGTGATCTATACGTTTGGCGAACAGAACATTGATTTTGGAAAGATATTTCCACAATTTGTAAACGTTGTTGAGGCGTCAGTCTTTCCATGATCATTTGCCAATGCTCACTGATATGAAATGACAAAACAACATGTCATCAAAACAAAACAAATGACAGCTATCTCTATCGAAAGTTCTATCACTCTTAAAAAAAAACCACCCTTTACATGGATTTTTGTCCTTCAATTATGTTCTTAATAAATGAAGAAACCTATACATTGGAACATATTAACGTCACAGCAGATTTCCATAGCGTTTCGAGTAGAACGGCGAACAGGTGTTGAACTGATAAGCCATTAGGCGAAACGTTCCACTATCAACCGTCTGTCCTGAAAGTAAGGTGACACTTATTTATCAGCTGCCGCTCGCTAGCTTCACCAAAGGTTGACTATACTGATTGCATGTCCAACTGGCGGCTGGCCTTCATAGCTTCATCTGTCCACCAATCCTCTTCGGGGGTGTGTGGCTCGATGAGTGTCAACAACCTCAGTTGTGAAATAAAAGCTGCAGGGGTAACATCGCTCTCCCGTTACCACGTTGCCAAGCGTACTCTGTTTTTGTCAGTTGTTTTTATCAGTCTGTTTATGCAGTGTTTGGGTTTTGTGAAACTTTCCGTGCTTTGTGTACTATGGGGTTTATTCCTGAGTAAACAGAAAATGATCGATCAGACAATTCGATTATTGATGGCGGGGAAAGAACTTCCTGTTTGACGAATTTTCCAATACCGAGCTCATTTTCTTATAAAAGATCCGAAACAAAATGGATCACTTTAAATTTTTGAGTGATGTAAAGAAACAAAGGTACCTAGAAAAGATTGGCAATCTCGTGGATCGTTTGGATGCAGATATAAGCATAGATATAAGGGACAATACTAATATTTTCCAAGGCAATGTTGATCTGCCATCAGCTTCGTTTTTAAAAAGACTTCTCCAGGTTGAAATGAAACTTACATTAATTATAAAGATTGAAATACTTCGATAACAACAGTAGAATAAATAATAATAATTAAAACCTAATTAAATATATTTTATTCGAATTTAATTATTATTGTTTTTTATTATCATGCTATTCGATCCACAAGCCGAGTGAATATCCAGCACAACTATTTTCCATTAATGCTTTTACATTTCATAGTTACTATACTGAAATGCACAGTTATTGTATTTTGTTATTAACTTTTGCAAGTGTCGTTCAAGAAAGGACTTCAGAAGTTAGTAAAAAATACTCACAAAGTTTATATTGTGTAACCTCGTCTAAAATTATAATTTCTCGAATTCTGAAAACTGGAACCATTTATTCTTTGAATTACATGGTAGAATATGAAAAAATATCCTGGTTCCTGTATTTTTCACTCATTTTTTCGATCTAATGCATATTTTACACTGATTTCTCTGTTCGAATACTAACCAAGTGAAATTTATTTATGTTATTAACAATAAAAATAACGAACTTCCTGCTTTTCTGCAACTTGGAATGAAGGATGCCAATTTTTCAGAGTGGGGAGAGGAGGAGTCGACTGACCTACCGACGCCCATGGAGAGAGAGCTTATCAACACCCAAAAGGAAAATGCGTTATAATATGGTTATAAATAGTTGCAACTTTTAGATGTAGTCAACACATGTCCGTTAGACAATTATAATTTTCGAAACACGTAAAATATTTTCATTTGATTTGGTGAAGTGCCGACTGCAGAGCCTACTTCCTCGTGTTTATGTCCAATATTTTCGCTTTACTGCCTAAATCCACTGATCCTTCAATATCGGGTCTGTCTGAAAACGATGCGTAGATACCCGAGAACAATTGCTTGTTCCCTACCTCATGTTGAAACCAAAATCCACACAAATATTGTCGCCTTTTCAGAAGACACTGCCTTTACACCTTTGAATTCAATGTTATTCTTTTCAAAACCGGAAGTGCAGTCCCCGCCAGCGCCAAGGAAGCACAGAAATGTAAATTTTTTCAATTTCAATTTTTATTACTCCATATAAACCATATACATTGGTATTTGGAGGGTTCAGTACAGTTCATATAAAAGAAAAATATATAATTACAAATTTTCTATAATTTACAATCTAGATATTCACTAACACTATAATATTCCTTATTAACTAATAGTTTCTTTAATTTATTTTTGAAACTTGTCATACTTTCTGCTTTTATATCATTTGGTAAATGGTTGAATATTTTAATTGCCATCTGTTGGGGTCCTTCTTGAACTAATGTTAGCCTGGTGAAGTATGGCTTTAAGAGCTGTTTATTTCGGGTGTCATGTGTGTGTTCTATTGAACTTCGCAGCGCAATATTTTTTCTGGCATATAATGACATTTCATATATGTACAGAGAAGGGAGCGTTAATATTTTAAATTTCTTAAACAACGTTTTGCACGATTCCCTAGGCTTTATACCTGCTATAATCCTAATGGCTTGCTTTTGTTTTCTAAATGCTTCTAAACTTGCCGGTGAGTTCCCCCAAAATTCTATTGCATAATTTATTAGTGAATGAAACATTGCATAATATACCTGAATTAGTGAATTTGTTTGAAGTGTTTGTTTTAATAACCGCAGTGCAAATATTTTGGAATTTAGTTTTTTAACAAGTATTTTTACGTGGTTTGACCAATTTAGATTTTCATTTATAGTAACTCCTAAAAATTTTGTTTCTCTAACTAATATTACTGGAAGATGGCTATTCTTTACTACATCTTTAATTTTATTGTTTTGTTTTGTGTGAAATAGCACGTAATTTGTTTTTTGTTCATTCAATAGTAATTTATTACTGTCAAACCAAGATTTCATTTCTTCCATTGTTTTTTCAATGTTGGCTTCTAACTCGTTCACATCATTTCCCTTTATTATTGCGCTAGTATCGTCTGCGTACAACAAAATCTTTGTATTCTGTATATTAAATGGTAAATCATTTATGTACAAAAGAAAAAGTAGTGGGTCTAATATTGATCCTTGGGGAACTCCATATTTTAATGTCTTTAGAGTGGATTTGTATTTTCTTACGTTTCCTTCTCTTTCGTGACTAATTTCATCACATTGCATTCTGTTTGATAAGTATGATTTCATAATTTCAAGCGCGTTACCCCTTATCCCATAGTGTTCCATTTTAGAAATTAATATTTTGTGGTTTACTAAATCAAAGGCTTTTGTCAAGTCGTAAAATATTCCGAGAACTAATTTTTTATCGTTTATACCTTGCAAGATGTTTTCGATTAATGTATGTGTTGCACTTACTGTGCTTTTATTTTCAATAAATCCATGTTGTTCTTTTGATAGTATGTTGTGTTTATTAAGGAACTGTAGAAGGCGGCGTTTTAGTAAGTTTTCTAGAATTTTGCTTAGCACAGGTAGTAATGAAATTGGTCTGTAATTTTGAACCATGTTTTTACTTCCATTTTTAAATACTGGGTTGACTTTTGCTATTTTTAGCTTAGTGGGAAAGATACCATTCGCGATACATTCATTAAAGAGATATTCTAAAATGGGTGCTAACAACTCCTTGATTTCTTTTATTACTCTGATTGGAAATTCGTCTCCTACAGCCTTTGAGTCTTTTAAATTACATATCTCCTTCGATATTTCATTTGTTGTGGTTGGTGTTAAAAACATGCTTTCTAGAGTGCGCGGTTTAGAGTTACACAAAAGTTGCAGTGGGTTTTTTACATTATTTATATTTGTTACTAAGTTATCTCCTAATTCGGTGAAGTATTTATTAAATGTTTCACACACTACAAATGGATCGTCTATTTCAATATCATTTGTGCATAATTTTATATTGTTATTTGTTTTTCTCTCTTTCATTACAGTATTTTCATTTACCGTCATTGCCTTGTCATCGAGGGGTCCCGGGTTCGATACCCGGTGGAGGCACAAGTGGTTCGGATCCCACTTTAAACTGTAGGTCCAGTCCCGATTAGCCTTACTGTGCATAAAGTGGACTTAAAACAGCAACTCAAACCAAACCAATTTTCATTTACAACGTCCCACATTGCTTTGCTTTTGTTGTTTGAAGACACAATTTTGTTCGCATAATATTTTTGTTTGGCATCTCTTATTTGTTTTTTATAGTAATTTATGTAAAATTTATTTACTGATTTATTTATGGGAGTGCGTTGACTTTGACTTATTAGAGATCTTTTTATTTTGCTATATTGTTTTACCTCTCGTGTTATCCACTGTTTTCTCCTTCCAGTTTTGGCTTGTATTTTTCTTTTAGGGAAAGCTTTGTCAAAAATATTGTAGAGTGTATTTGTAAAAATTGTGAACTTTTCATCACTGTCTATTTGACTTACATATATTTGGCTCCAAGATTCTATTTCTATCAAAGATTTAAATTTGTACATATTTCTTTAACTATATATTCTATTTTCATGCATAACAGGTTGTTTGGTAACACGTGTAGTTTTTACGTGCATTATTTGGCACGTGTGATCAGAGAGACCATTCTTAATGTCATATGAGATGTCACCGTGATCGAGATTTGTAAGAACATTGTCAATTGCAGTTTCGGAATTAGATGTTATTCTGGTAGGTTTTTTAATTAAATAGTTAATATTATACGATAAAGTTAGTGTCAACAAACGGTTTCGCTCAGGGCAGTCTTTTAGAAAATCAACATTGAAATCTCCACAAACTAATACTTTTTTCTTATGAATATTTGGTATGTTATTTAGTACATTTTCAAGACGTTCAAGAAATATTTCTAAAGACCCTAATTGGCTTCGGTAGACCGAAAGTATGACAAGGTTCAAATTATCTATTGTAACAGCAGCACATTCAAAATTTAATTCCGAGGACTCGTTACACAGTTTGTTAGTTAGTCTAGCATGTGGCAGCAGAGAGTTTTTTACTAAAATTAGAGAACCACCTCGTTGGTATGTCACTCTACAAAAACCGCTAATTATTTTATAATTACTAATTTTCAAAAGTTTTATATTTTCACTGTTGAGCCAATGTTCTGTTAAGCATATTACATCTGGTTCCGGGTGGATCGTGTTGATCAATACTTCGAGTTCTACTATTTTGGGAGTTAAGCTTTGTATGTTGTGCATTAGGATGGTAAAAATATCACTCTGGGTGGGGAATAGCACCCATAGTACAACTTTTATCCGTTTTACAGTACGTTTGGCAACAACTGCTCATTTGTTTCGTCCCGCCAGCAAATTTCGGTACCTTGTGACACGAAAATGCCCGATGTCAGTCGAAAAGAATTCAACTGGTCGCTGATTCGTTGTTTCCCAACCGCCAGTTGGAAATGCGATCAGTATAGCTGCTTTATAAGTCTCGCGAGAATGATCACGTGATTGCCTTTTCGCACTCCAATTTTCATTGGTGATTCATTGTGTTTTAGTTAATTTCTGTACGACCGCAGACTGCTCTATGTAGGGTCTGGTCTCGGCACGCCCACATCGACCCCTCAATCTGCTTACGTCATATTATCCGGCGACTGCGGGATAATCGAAAACCGGATAGAGCTGCACTTGCTCTCGCCAGCTATGAACTCGAAATATTGTTTTTACATTTCCGCAGCTTCTTCGTCTGCTTCTGTGGTTTTCTCCGAGGGCATTGAATATCCTCTTCTCCATCCTTGCGTTCAACAGTGTTGCCAAGTACAGAATAAGAAAATTCCCTTTAGTACATAAATAATTTCCCTTCAGTATATAAATCATTTCCCTTTCCTCACTCGGTTTTTCCCAACCATCATGTTCGCGCCATCTCTCGGGCAGCAAAGAAAGCTGAATCAGAAAAATGTTGATGGCATGCTCACGATAGAAATTAATGTACAGTCACGGACCCTTCTGGGTTGTAACGAATTCATTCAAAGTCAGCGGGATTGTCTGTGATTGTACGATTATATACTATCCAGGTGCTTCAACAGTACTTAACAGAATCTCTCACTCGAAATTTTACAAGTGTGCCTTTTTATCTGATATTGCGAGTTTTTATTCAACATTTCCTTTTGTAAACAGTAATTGATGCATTTGGTTTATTTCACTTCGCATTTCTGCCACCATTGGCTAATCGTGAGGATGAGAATGAGTGATGATATGATGAAACTGATGAAGGGATATTCACAAAGAGCCCAGGCAGGGATTCGAAAGCGGAACCCCTCACACCAGCGCCCCGCGATAACCATTAACCACTACGTCACGGAGGTCGGCTAAACTGTAATAGAATTACAATCACACCAATAGTTTTGTTCATTTGTTGTGATGATGATTGTTAAAAGTCCACTTTATGCACAGATAGGCTAATCGGGGCTGGACCTACAGTTTAAAATGGGGTCCGAATCGTTGAAATGTGAAGAGACCACTCACATCAGGTAGCCCCAATCTTTTAGAAGTCAAAATATCTGCCTTGCGATTCAACACAAAATTTTGTAAATAAAAATGCCAAGCGCTGAGAGAAATGAGTATGAAAACAACCCGTTATCATTATCCTTGAAATTTCCCTCCATTGTTGCACCGCCAAGGCAAATGGAAATCAGTTTGGTTCATTATGATTTTCCAATAAGTATTGTTGTATCGTTCGTGTTACTGTAAAGATCTTCGATCTTATTTGTTTTACTTCCTGTTGTCATAGTGACAGTAATATACAGTGATAAATATGCTGGTTTCCTTTTTTTATTACAGAATAATATTTTGCAACAAATTATCTCTACTACGGATAGTTACAATTTGACCCCTGTCCATGAGGGAAATTTTTCATTCTTCGAAGTTTTTCCCTTTGTTGGTGGAAATTTTACCTTCATATCTGGGAATTTACTTTTATATGCGGATATTTTAGCCTGGTGTGTGGACAGTTTATCTACAAAGGTAAAATTTTACGTTCTTATGTGGAGATTTTACCTTCAAATGGGGGAATTTTGCCTTTGTATGTGATTACTTTACCTTCATGGGTGGAAATTTTACCTTCCATAAATTGAATTTTGTTCTCGTCGGTAGAAATCCCTCTCCTCTCCCTGTGTGGCAACACTGCACTGCACTCGAAAAGTCGTTAGCATCGGCCTAACCAGATGCGCTTTCTGCTTGCAAGGAGAACTGGTTGGCGTTTCACCTTTTATGGGAGTTCATAAAGCTAGGAGGAAATAACGACCTACCGGTTGCCAGGGGAAAAAAACAAATGACGAGTGGCCAGTTCTGCCCAGGGACGTCCGATTTGCAATAAACGTCTCCAGTTCCTCTTGCAATAATAACGTGCTTTTCATGGCGGTTCTGTGCGTGGTTTGTTGCTTCTAGGCTAGCTGCAATGTTAGTTATGTGATGAGTTTGTTTGTGTGTGTGAGAGAGAGATAGAGACGTAAGAGAAACGAGGGAGAGGGTAGATAGAGAAAATATAAGGATAGAGGATAAGGAGACTGAAGAGAAAGAAAGAGAGAGAGAGATGAGAAGGAAGAAGAGAGAGAGTAGATAGAGTAGAAAGAGACGGAAGTAGAAGAATCAGAGACAGTTATAGTTGGAGGGTAAAAGACAAAGACAGTGAATAGAGACTGGGGAGAAAGAAGAACAGTGAGAGAGGTATGGAAATAGGAGAGGAGAGAAGCAGATAGCGATGGAGAGAGAGAGAGAAAGAAAGGAAATAGTGAGGGAGATCAAAGCAAGAGAGAAAAACAGAGGTAGATAGAGATAAATAGGGATATATACAGAAATAGAGAGAGAGAGAGAGAGAGAGAGAGGGAGAGAGAGAGAGAGAGAGATCAGAGAGATCAAAGATAAAGAAGAACAGGTAGATAGAAATAGGGATAGAGACAGAAAGAGAAAGAGAGGGGAGAAATCAAAGAGAAAGAGAAGAACAGGTAGATAGAAATAGGGATAGAGACAGAAAGAGAGAGAGAGAGATCAAAGAAAAAGAGAAGAACAGGAAGATAGAAATAGGGATGGAGACAGAAAGAGAGGGTGGAGAAATAGAGAGGGAGAGAGGTGAAAGAGAAAGAGAAGAACAGAGGTAGGTAGAGATAGAGAAATAGGGATAGAGACAGGGAGAGAGAGAAGGGGGGATAAATAGAGAGAGACAGATCAAAGAGAAAGAGAACAGGTAGATAGAAGTAGGGATAGAGACAGAAAGAGAGAGGGGGAGAAATAGAGAGAGAGATCAAAGAGAAAGATAAGAACACGTAGATAGAAATGGGGATAGAGACAGAAAGAGAGGGTGGAGAAATAGAGAGGGAGAGAGATGAAAGAGAAGAACAGAGCTAGGTAGAGAGAGAAATAGGGAGAGAGAGAAACAGAGACAATGATCGAAGAGAAAGAGAAAACCACGGGTAGGTAGATAGAGGGGCAGACAGACAGAGAGGGGGGAGCTGGAGAGGAGACATGCAGCGAGGGAGAAAAAGAGATCTTTGAGCTTTTATGCACCGATAGGCTAATCGGGACGAGGTCTAGTTTGAAGTGGGATTCGAACCATTATATACCTCCACCGGGTATCGAACCCGGATCCCATTTATTACAAGGGGCTGACGTTTCAACTACTCCAGCAGGCACGAAAAAGAGGGACATAGGTAAACACAGGTGGAAGGGTAGAAATAAATATTAGAGAGGGGGCAGAGATAGGTAGCCAGGCAGACAGAGAGAAAGGGATGGAGCAAGAGATGATGAAGAAGAGAGATACTAGCAGACAGAGGTTGAGAGGGAGAAAGAAAGGAAAGAGAGAGGAGGAATGCAGACAGACTGAACCTCAGCCTCGCAGTCTCTGCTGACCATGATTTCCGAGAAAGGGCTGTGACTTTGAACTTGTTAGGTGAGATGTGCCTGGGTATAAACAGTAGCGCTAGCGGGAATTTCGTCACGGAAATCAGTGATATAAGTATTATTGCTCTTTTTTTTTTTTTTTAGTAGTCTGCCCTTAATTTTACCATATATGTATATGTCTTTTCTTTTATGAAAACTAAAAGAAGCGATTTGAAAAACCCACCACTAAATATAACTAAAATTTCCATGAAGTCATGTTGCGGAATTTCAGAAACTTTCTGTTACTTGAAACCTATTATATTATACATAAACCAGCACACAGTTGG
The DNA here is from genome assembly GCF_977018435.1 of Lepisma saccharinum. Taxonomy (NCBI): domain Eukaryota; kingdom Metazoa; phylum Arthropoda; class Insecta; order Zygentoma; family Lepismatidae; genus Lepisma; species Lepisma saccharinum. The sequence continues at coordinate 3,889,112 of NC_139235.1, forward strand.
AGCTTTCCTGTGGAGTCGCCATTTTCTTCAATTACGGCAATTACACCCTGTAAAATTTCCCTGGTAGCGCCGTCTATGGACTAATTTGGAATCTGTAAAGAAAGAAGGGCACTTTTTGAGTTTTTCTATTGATTCATACCAATATTTCACTTGTACCTACATCTAGGCTGATATCAATCAACACTGAAATGTGTCGCACACTTTGTGTACACCTTGTATATTGCTTTTATAGTGCTGGAATTCGAGTCCCTGTCGCTTGCTCCGAGTCATTTGCGCCGAGGCTTCTTATCGGTTCATTTCCGCCGCGACATATGTCAAGACCTTCCTTGGTGGGTTTTCCCACAATCCGGAGTGTCATTACTGCCGCGCGCATGTGTGTTTATGACGTTGCCCAGCTTCAGCTGTGTTTATCTTCGATTGAAAATGAAAAGGAAGGTGATTGGTAAATGAATGTAAGATGAAAGTATATATGAGGGATATACATTGGGAAATTAGTATTTATGTAAAACTGAGACTTGAGAGAGACGACAAGATGGCTGAGAATATGGAAATGATAGAAACAACGCGTGGAATGCCTTCGAGCATTTGCATACCTACAAGAATTCAAATAACATTTGTATTGTTGTTGTGCAAGTGTATCAAAATATAGTGTTTATATATACGTAGCTATTACTTATATAATGTTTCAGTGTAAACACAGCTGTGTAACTTCATAAACACACGTTTGATTTTATGTTTTAAGTGCACTTTATGCACTATGCACCATGTGGCCATAAACACACGTGCGCGCGGCGGTGATGACACTCTGGATTGTGGGAAAACCAGCCGAGTAAGGTCTTGACATATGTCACGGCGGAAATGAACCGATAAGAAGCCTCCGCGAAAACGACACGACACCCTGGAATTGTTAAGACATGTGCGGAAACAATATCACGAAAGAATCAGTCGTGAGAGTAATCCAGGTTGATCTGTGAATAATGGCAAGAACGACAATTCGTTCATCCAGCATTTAGTTAAGATCAGAACCGTCTGTTGAACTAGAGTATTTATAATATCTTTGATAGCACTGTCTATGGTCTATATTTTGATTCGTAGTGGAGCGATGTCTACAAGGGAGAGTCAAATCAAAATGAAAACCTTCATTTGTTTTTGTTTCCTATCTAGTAGGGTTTCACAGATTTGCTTCATTTTAGCACTATTGCTGATCTATTAATACATATATTTCCAAGATTAAGTTAGTGCCTGTATACCTTAAGAAGAGTAAGTCTTTGGGGATCCACCTGCAGTCACTTATGAGTAGGACTCGGAACTTGAGGAAAAATCCTTTTTTTTTCCTAGTGTCCGAAGACGAGGCCCAACATATGTTCATTTTGGGTCATTGTAGGACAGAAAAAGGTGGGTTTTATTTGTCCTTTTTTGCCTTTTTCGGCGTTTTTTGGCTTATTGGTCCTTTTTTAGCCTTTTTTTTTAAGGTCTTAACGGCTTTTTTTTGCAACTTCACCTTCTTTCGACTACGTTTTTACTGCCCATTCTCAATTCGAATCATCATCAGTTCATCACCTCTTAAACATCCTTTCTGTAGAATTTAAAAAAAAGAAATAAATATATTTGAACCATCCCTGACGACTGAAGCAGGTACAGTACAAGGTCCTTTAACCGTAACTTGTCTGGAAGGTCGCGCTGTAAGGGGCAACTTTTCTTGTTTTGAAGCTTTCAGCACGGTGGATACGACCAGACAACACGCGCCTGCAAATATGTCAAGTCAGATAAGGAGGTGCCGCGCATATTCATTAATGTAATTAAAACTGAAGTTATTAATTAATTTGGATCACATTTATACGTCCTTTTTTTCGTTTTTAGGTCCTTTTTTTGATATTTTTAAGTCTTTTTATAGGTATTTTTTTTGGTAATTTATAGATCTTCAACTTCCGAGCCCTACTTATGAGCCACTGCGAAGGCCTTTCCACCCATCTGCCTGCGAACTGAGGCCATTGTCGAACTTTTTCCTCCATTAGTAAACTTGCTGGCGTGGTAAGCATGCACAGAGATATCGAATTTTCATTTGCCGAGAAATGTCTGTAACTTTTAGGCTGACAGAGGGCAAGAAACCACTCCTCTTCACTGCTGCAAGTGTGTACAGGAGGAGGCGCCATCTATAAAATAGCAAAAATGGCGTTTTGAAGCTCACTTGATCAGTGTTGCAGCCTGGACGTCGTATTGTAAATAGCAGTTGATACCTCATGTAAATTTGAACTGTATACAGTCTGCCCTACACATTTTATTGCACTTTTAGGGTGTTAAGTCTCTGCATACGAGGGATTTTTTTTTTTTTGTTCTTTTAGCATTGTTTCCTGAACACTTCTTCTTCATGGTCGATTGTGTCTCTGTGAGAAACTGTGTCAAACCTAGGAACCAAGGTCCAATCTCCCTCGCTATGAAATTTCGAAGATATCAAACACGGAAGCGATACCACAGCCAAGCTGATCAATCAGTTTGATTGACTTGTTTACACAAACGCACTTTGAATGATCAGGACTTCGCAATATCAAATCGTAGCACCATCTATCCTCAAGAGTGCAAAACATGCCTTTGCCCCATTCTTGAAGGCAAATATCAAACAGACACTACGCACTTTGATGCCAGCACATGTGTGACATTTTCGGCAATTACTTTTGGTACAAGGAAAAGAACCTTCGGCGAAAAGTCTCCGCGCACCTTTTCCTTGCTCGGGCCGTAAGGAAGCATGCTCCACTCTGCCCCTCCCCTCCACGCGAGAGTATGTTGCACAGGAGTCGCGGGTCTGCGCATGTTTTTTTTGCTTGTGGGTCCACTATACATGGCGCAACAGCCGTATGATGGCCAAGCCCTGCCAGATCGGATTTTTCATTGGATGACGCGTGGTCAGCGCATCGAGTCCCATCGCCGCTGTTTTCTGGCTTTCGAGACCGGAGCCCGCTCCCTCCCCAATTGTCCTCGCGACGCTGAAATTTGTGGGGCTCCCACCGAGAATCGAACCCAGGACCGTTCGCGCAAAAGGTGAGATAAGAGCGCTATTTGGCTACGCGGGAGTCCGAAATAAATATGATAAGGTATTTTAATTATGTCTGGTACCTAATATAAGTCTTCATATGGTAAAATCATTACAAAAATGTTGGAACGAAACACTGAAGTCTTCAAGTGCAATTAGTAATCCCGAATTGCAGTAAAGCGCGGATGTTCTAAAATTAAGAATAGAGCGAAGCCTATCTTCTTTGCCTTAGGAGATTCCCCGAAAATCCTTTCACCTTAACATCCAGAGAAAACATAGTTGGAAACAGGGTTGCCAAATTTAGCTCTTCGTCCACGTTAGAAATTTTCAAGTCAGCACGTTAATTGTTGCAAAGTAACTGCAAAGTAACTATTCATAACGTTCCTTCTATTGCACAAAAATAACTGTTACAGTTACTCTATTTGAAAAGCCTCTTGTTACTGTTAGATTTCGTCCAAAAGTAACTATTAGTTGTAAATTCGTAACAAGTAACTGGTTACTTCCAAACACTGAAACATTTCTGGCGACGCCCACGTTCTCACCCTTTTAAACAACATATGCCTTCCACATCTGAAAAATATCCCTTTTCCTGAGTGAAAATGACTAAGTAATTCCCTCCAGCGCAGAGAAAATTCCCTCACCGTCTGCGGAAAGCCATTCTCAGTCTCCCTGCGTTCCCCTGACCCGAAGCACGTGACATTTTAAAGATTACCAGATTTCCTTTTTCGCTGTGCACGTTGCTCATCATTTGTTATCTAGTTCCAAGGTTTCCCGCGAGGGGAAGGGCGAGCGCTGAATTAACCAGGACGCCATCTTAACTCTTTGTCCAAGTTTTTTTCTTAACCCTTTTCCATCCCTGGGTGTGCGGCTTTTGTCCCACAGGGTAGGAGTTGGAAGAAGTATCTGCTGCGATACCACCAGTGTTGCCAACTGGGGATTGGTAAAAATGCGGGAATGAGTGCCAAAAATGGAGGTACTAGTAGGGAAGCGAAATTTTTTAACGTGTTCAAGGTCTGTGTCTTAAATAGTACACTTTCTTTGTATTGTTATTGTAATTTCAAAATTCAGGAAATGTATATTATGTCGTTAGAATTTGAATCAAAGCCACTTTATTCACATGAAGGCCAGTCGGGACTGGACCTATGGTTTAAAGTGGGATCCGAACCACAGTGCCTCCACCGGGGATTGAAACCGGGACCCCTTGATTACACGCCGACGACGTTACCATTACGCCATCGTGGAGGCCCAGTATCGTGTTGTATTAAACATATATAAATAAATGTGGAAAAAGGAATTTCTGAATTGCCCTTTTTTCATCTCGAACACTCGTTATATCGCAACCTCTAGATCGACGTGTTATTTATTTATGTATTTACTTTATCACATACAACAGAGCTCTTTCTCCATTTACAGTAGAAGCACTTTGAATAATAATAAAAAAATATATAGATTATAAGACCATAGATTAGAAGGCTATGGCGTAGTGGTGACGTCAATGAAGTAGTTCCGGGTTCGATACCCGGTGGAGCCACATAATGGTTTGGTTCCCTCTTTAAACTGTAGGCCCAGTCCCGATTAACATTTCGGCCCATAAAGTGGACTTAAAACGGAACTGAAACAATAAAACTAAAGATTTGAAGAAGCAAGAACGAAGGAAATGCTAAACTGACTGAAAAAAGTTTCTTCCTTGGAGCTAGAAAGTTCAGCACACTCACTTCAATATTGGAGTAGTAATGTGTGTGCCAAAGGGCCTGGTCTGGCTCAAACAGAGCTAAGTTGGCAACAGTGTATGCCATGTCACCTCCCCAGCAACCGGTTTCTGCATAACTTCTCATCTGCCATGCAAAGCAGGAGGAGCATGTTCATCTCAAGTCACTGGAGAAACTGACTTATTTTTAGCTAAGAATACAGTCTGTGATCCATTTTGTACAAAAAATATAATTAATACAATGTATAATCTAATACAAATAGTTTTAAGTAGTAGTAATTTTAATGTAAATATACATTTAATTATAATAATATAATACCGGCTATGTCCGTGGGATCTTTTTGAGGAAGATGCTAAAAAGGGTCTCCTTGTTGCACACTTCTTAAACACCTTTCTTGGTGAAGTCCAGCCCTTTGCCTCCTGACGTGAGGCCAATTGCTTTCCTTGTTAGGGCTCTGTAGCACTGTTAAGCCTTGTTTCCATCTTCTTCTTCTTCTATATATATAAAAATGGATGTATGTGTATATATACGAGTATGTATGTATGTTCCGACATAACTCTCGAACGCCTGGAGCAATTTCAACAAAACTTGGTACACATATCACTTACAATCTGGAAAGAAATACTGTGGGGGTAAGACACCTCTGGCACCCCTAGGGGTCGGGAGTGGGAAGGGGTGACATGTAAAAATAATCGAAAACGATCGATATTAGTGTGGAATCTATAGTTTTCGTGGTCGCTAAGATTAATGCCGTTCAACTCCAAGTTCATTTTACACTGTAGTTAGAATTCATTATTTTCCTGTCTAATAGAAGATTGGAATAAATAAATACCCGGGCAACGCCGGCTAATCAGCTAGTTACTAATAAAATACTCACACGCTGACCAAGGCAAAATTTAGTGTATATAAAAATACACTATAAATACACGTAACGTTTACACCGTCTAACAGGATCTTCTTCAGACAAAGATTCAGCAGAAATTCACAATTGTTGCCCTAACAAGGAAAGCATTTGGCCTCATGTCAGAAAGGTGTTGGGGAAGTGTGGGATAATGCCAAAACAGCGTTGCCTTCACAAAAAAACATTGTTTCAGTTTGAAGTTTTAGTTTTGTAAAATAGGAATTCAACGTGTTGTTCGTTTGATCGTGTGAGGAGAGCTTGATTCGAGAGCTACATTACGAGTACTCCCAAGTGTATACGAAAGTAACAGTGCCCCTCCGCAGTGATTGGTGCTAATATCAGGCTTGAAATGAGATGTAATTGCGTGCAACCACGCAACACTGCGTTTCCTTACGCAATTCTTTATTCTCCCTTTTCTCCTGACAATTCTAGTTTCCCTGTAACGGTACCTACGTTTTTTCGTTCCCTTACCAGCCACTCGTGTTTGCGCATCAAAAAGTCAAAGGCAGTGTTTGTAAGCTGGCGAGAAGTTATTTATTCCGGGAGCTTGAGAACTGTGCTAAGCATAAAGCCCATTCACTGCAGTTAGAAGCTGAAAATGTTGTTTTTAGATTGAATTTTTCGGTTGTCCTGAACCCTTACTGGTCATTGATTTTTATTTAATTTTTTTTCTTATTTTTGAGGTTTCGAAGCTGCTCCCTGTGGTCGATTTTTTTTCTCAAAATTCCGCAACGGAAAGAGACAGGCAGCTCTTATTTTGGCTCAACTGTAGGGAGAGAGGGGGGGGGGGCAAAAAGCGAAAGAAAGAGAGAAGAGAATAGAGAAAGATATAGGGAAGAGGGAAGGTGAGACAGAGAAAGAGTAATGGCAACGAGATAGAGAGAAAAGACGATAGCAATAAAGTGCGGGCAGAGATAAAAAAGAAGAAAGAAAGAGAGAGATGGGGAAGTAAGAGAAAGAGTAGGCTAGAGAAACAGAGGGAAAAGCAAAAGAAGGGAGTAGGAGCAGAGAGATGTAGAGAGAGAAAGCGAAGAAAGACATATAGGAGGGTCAAAGAATGAGATAGGGGATGGAGAGAGAGAGAGAGGGCGAAAGAGAATAGGGACAGATATATGAAGAGAAAAGTAGATAAAGCGAAAGACGGGGACGGGGAGATAGAAGGGGGAGGGCGAAAGCGATGGAAAGGGAATTAAAGCAACGAGATAAAGAGATAGGGGGGGGGGGAGTGCAGGGTGTGAAATCGTTGGAAACTGGTGGATGGGAGGAAAATCTTCATTTACACACACATACCCACCCAAATATAATAATTCACACACACACACACACACACACACACACACACATATATATATATATATATATATATATATATATATATATATATATAATCGGTTAAGGTCACTTGAAAGGGAGAGAGAGTGAAAAAATGCAACACTCAAATGTATGTTTTCAATATTATCTTTAGTAAAATATATTTGAAGTCAAAGTAATTGCATATATTTGTTGTTACAATGAAAACTCCCCCCGAACATTTCCGGTGGGGGGAAATTATTAGGCCAAAATGGTTGGTGGGGAGAAATCCCCCCTGTCCCCCCAGGATGTTGCACCCTGCGGGGGATAGATCAAAGGAAAAGAATAGGGGCAGAGAGAGAGAAGAGAGAGACACACACACCCACACAAAGAGAGAAATAAAAGTCGAGAATACTTGCGTGTAGTGTCTTTCTCCGCCCTTCACAGAGCGTTAGGCATTACACTGCTCGCTTCCCGCGAATAAATCACGTGGACGCCGTTGCTGAAGCACTCACAGCGCCGCCTCCTGTTGTGGCGGGAAGGTAGCAAGTCACTTCAAACACTCTCTACTCAATACACAAATGCCCCCGTGTCCCTTTAGACCAAATGCATTGTTTTAATGCTTATGGACCCGTCCATTTTTAATTCCGTGAATGTTTTCCGAAAGAGCGAACTGAATACAGTAGTAGGAATTTCTCGGCTCCAGGGTTGCAAGCGTGAAATAAGTATCCTGTGCATGAATAAATTATCGAGCTGACTGAGCCGTCACGTGACGTGGTCCAGCGTCTCGTGATCAGCCAGACAGTCATCGCCACTAGCGTGGTGTCACGTGTAGCCTAGGGCAAGGTCAACCATCTTCACTGGAAAGTGGAGTGCCAGTTTTTTTGTTTTTTTTTTGGTTGTTGCCTCTTTGTTGTAATAATGTTTGACAAGGGTTGCCAGCTGCAATAAAATTATCGCTAGCGGCGGTGAATTTGAGGTGAAGTAGAATGGTGAGTTTCGATTTTTCATTTCTGTGCTATTCTTCAACTATGAAGATTTACCAAGTAGTAACGTTCTTGAAAGATACGTTTTCCCCCTCTTTTCTTTACGTATTGCCAAACATATAGTTGGATAAGACTTTTCGGGATAATTTTGTTATTGAGTGTTCGACTAAGGATCTCGCCACCAAATCGTGAATCGTGGCTTGGTTGAAGATATTGTTCCCATCACTTTCATCTAATCGTTACTGATTCTCATCGTCGCGATTAGAATTAAGCGACAGAGAAGTAACGTAAAAGAAGAGAAAACAAATGCTTATTTTATATATTTAAAATCTGACAGTCGACCTCCGTGGAGGAGTGGTTAGCACCCGGATTCGAATTCTGGCCTGGAGATGGGGTCGCTTCATCAGTTTCATATTATCCTTATCGTCACGATGAGCCAATAGTGGCAGAAAAGCGACGATAAATAAAAAATTTGACACAGTTGAAAAATGTATATATATAGTAAACATCTGACAAATTAAATATTACACAAAATACATATGTAAAAATGTATAAAAGCTTAGAGTGCGACTAGGCTAACGACCGGCACGGGGACCAGCTTTATGGCAGTGACCCTCTGTTGCCGCGTTTACGTACGAAGAAACTTGCGGTCGAACAGCAAATTACAGTGGTTCCGGCCAAAGAATGGTCTTGGAAATTCTATTTTTGCCTTTTCTGTCGAAATCCGTGGAGGGTTACGTGAACCTCTGAACCAATTGGCTTTGTCCAGTTGCCGTGGTGAGGGGGAATTCTCGTGGTACTCTGCGTTGCCAAATTTTTCGTTTACGGGTCGTTTTCGAAACAGGTGGCACCCTCAACAAGGCCAAGCACGGCAAGGCCTAATGGTTGCCGCCACGTAGGAAGCGAATGGGTCTCAGATTCCCTGCCTCTCCCTGAAATGTGGACGAAGGTGGCATGTTGACAGGAAGAGGTACCGTGTTCGACTGGAGAAAAATCAGGCGTGTAGCAACCGGTAGCAACACCGCTTCCCCCCCCCCCTTGAACAGGAGGCGGAAAGTTTGGGTTTCCTCGAGTCCATTCTTTGGCCGGGCGGACTTTAGCCCTACCGCTGCCCCCTATTTGGGCAAGAAGTGGCAACTTTACAATCCCTCCCCTGAAGCGGGCAGCAGGAAAACAGGTTATTTTCAAAATAACCGTTCTGCGCTGTGAATGGGGGCCGGGAAATATCGTGGCCGGGTTACATAAAGTACAGTTAAGTACAAAATTGTTAAATTGACAAATACAATTTACATAAACTTCCGCCTAACATAACCTTACACAAAATACTGTCAAGTCAATTTTTTTGCTCATGTAAGCTATCAGGCCTGGACCTACGGCTTGAAAGTGGGATCTGAACCACCACCGGGTATCGAACCCGGGTACCTTGGATTACAAGGCTACAACGTTAAGCCATTTGGAAGGCTAAATGTGCACAAAAGAAAGTATGATAATGAAAAATAATACAACGGAAATTCGGGTATTAATCTCGTCACAATTCCAAAAGGAACCGCGATCAACAAACATGAGGTCGGATAGAATGTTGAGTACAGTGTTGGTAACTTCAGGAAAATGCAGTTGGCAACACTGTTTCTGTGCGGAATCGAATTAAGTACGTTATGTGCAGGCAGCACTTCATCAGCTTCCCATTAAGCATTTCGCTTGTAATAGGATTCGCAGAAGCAGTCCTGTTACGAATAGGCATTTCGGTTTAGTATTTCTCATTGAGACTGAATTGAGGGTTGGTTCATTATCACTTGAAGAATAAACCAGTCTCTTCTTACCCCGGACTAGATCATCGAAATCTTATCATCTGTCCCGGATTTTTTTCGAGTACGTTTTATCTGAAACCATCCATCTAGTGTTAAAATTGGATGTTTTTTCAGATTTTCTTAAAGTGGTGCGGTTTCCTATCGATTGGGGAATATAAGACGGGACCCCCTGCGAACATTTGCCACTACTTCATGTTCGGATCTCACGTACCTCAAATCTGAAACTAGAGAATAAAATACAAGAGAAAAATCCATCAGAAATTGTAAATAATATTATTCATATCAGTGAGATGATGATGCTGATTCTGGAGTTGGCAACTCGACTTCTTACGAGTTGGCAACTCGACTTCTTACGAGTTGGCAACTCGACTTCTTACGAGTTGGCAACTCGACTTCTTACGAGTTGGCAACTCGACTTCTTACGAGTTGGCAACTCGACTTCTTACGAGTTGGCAACCCGACTTCTTACGACTTGGCAACCCGACTTCTTACGACTTGGCAACCCGACTTCTTACGACTTGGCAACCCGACTTCTTACGAGTTGGCAACCCGACTTCTTACGAGTTGGCAACCCGACTTCTTACGAGTTGGCAACCCGACTTCTTACGAGTTGGCAACCCGACTTCTTACGAGTTGGCAACCCGACTTCTTACGAGTTGGCAACCTGACTTCTTACGAGTTGGCAATCTGACTTCTTATGAGTTTGCAACCTGATTTCCTATGAGTTTGCAACCTGATTTCCTATGAGTTTGCAACCTGATTTCCTATGAGTTTGCAACCTGATTTCCTATGAGTTTGCAACCTGATTTCCTATGAGTTGGCAACCTGATTTCCTATGAGTTGGCAACCTGATTTCTTAGGAGTTGGTAAATTTATATATAGACCTGTTCATAGCCTAGGACCACGTGACATAGTGAGATAGATAGCCTAGATCTTGGACTCTAGTATGCGCCACTGAAAATCGTGTATCTGAAAATTGGATACAATTTAATGTTTGGAAATAAATTGCAAACGCATGCCATCTATGTTTAGCTATTCTCACGAAGATATTTACTACTTTGTCTGTTCTCTTTATATTGCTTTCACAAGTCATGGACTAAATCCAAATACTCTCACATGTGTAAACACACGAAATCGCATCGCGCTCGCAGCCATACGCACAAAACGTTAACATTTAATCAGAATTTAATTGCTGGTGTTGGCAGTAATTAATTGGAAATTGCATCCAAATTGCAATAACGGGTAGCGATTTTAGCAAACAGAAAAAAAATTAGAGGGGGCACCAACTCAAATTACGGAATGCGTGTCAATTTAGAACTATATATACTGTTTTCCTGTTTAATACACGCTAAATAAACTCACAATTTTGTAATTTGTTATCGAGCGATCAGTGATTTCGTTGCGTCATCATAAATGTACACACTGGCAACCCTGCTCTTACAGCAGCATAACAACATTAAGCTTCGGATAAGAAGTGAATTTTATTCTGGCACATACGCAACCCAAATCTCCAGTCGCGTACCGCTCGTTATCTAACAGTAAAGGATACGGATTTATTCAGCGCAGAAGCTTGATATTTTCAGAGCTTGTAAGGAGTTGCCCTCTGCTGTATATATACACAATGCGCTGGAGCTCGCGCGCGTGTAAGTATACATTGATGAGAGGGAGACGAGCAAGTTGCCGTGAATTAATACTCGTACCCCGACACACAGCGCCCTCCACCTGAGCACTAAGATGTTAATTAAGTTTTAGGATAATGATGGAAACCCTTGGGGACGTTCTCGTCGCGGTAGGTAAATCTGACGTAGAAGGTTTCCCAGGAGAGGATGCTGAAGCATCTTGATTGAAGGGAAGTGAAGGAGTACACTTCGCGATTTCAGCCGGTTAACTCTGTTAAGAGCGTAGAGGCAGCCGGGAAAGGATTTCTTGTGTACCTTGAAGGTTTTCAGAGAAATCTGTCTCTCTCTCTCTGCGTGTTTCTTGATGTTTCTACTTTTCTCTTTCTCCTCTACTTTCTGTGTTGCTGATTTTCTCCATCTTTCGCGTTACTCTCTCTCTCTTTCTCATTATTTTATTTTTTGTCCATTTTCCCTCTCTCTATGTGTTATTGTTTTTGATCTAAAATTGTGTTGCGTTTTTCAATTTGTTCTAAAGAAATACGTTCTTGTATGCATCCCAATCCAGACTGAAGTCGGAAGGAATAATGCTTACATGCGTTAATAATTATAGCAAGTCTAAATCTCTTGTTAAAGTATACATTCAGTTTTCATCTTTAGCGGTGTGGTAGAGGTTTTTCATTGAATAAAAATATCTTAATTTCCAACTACAGTTAAGTTGGGGGTGATTATATAAATGTTAAAAAAAAAGTGGGTTAAGGTCAAGAAACATGTATTAAAAAGTCAATAATTTTGGATTTATTATTTTGGTAGAAACCTTGATGCACTTCTATGACCATCCACTTCTCTCTCTCTCTCTCTCTTTTATTTTCTCGATTTCTGCCTTTTTTTAAGACCCCCGTGTTATTGGTTTTGTCTCTGTTTTCCTGTCACCACTCTCTCTCACTCTGCTACCCCCTTTATTTGTTTCTATCCACTTTCTCGACATGTACAGGGTTTCTATCAATTAGTTATACAAAAGTAACCATTAATTGTGAAGAAAGTGTATGTGTAACAGAAATGGTTTATACATCAATGAAGACAGCATATCTTCAAGTTTATTGTCGCACGTTGTTAGTTTCGACGCCGCCACTGGAGGCGTGAGCGTTTGTTTATCTTACACAAGTACCGACTTGGATTGGTCGTGGTGGAACGATTCCGTGGCCACCTCGTTCGCCTGATTGAAACCATGCATTTCTCTATCTGGGCTTACATTAAATAACATGTGGTTGTTCCCCCTCTTCTCAGTAACGGTACTTATGTAAGATAAACAAACGTTCACGCCTCCAGTGGCGGCGTCTGAAAGTAACAACGTGCGACAATAAACTTGAAGATATGCTGTATTCATTGATGTATAAACCATTTCTGGTACACATAGAGGAGAAGGTCTAAATATGGGCGAAGGTTTAAATATGGGTTTTGGAGTTATCAGCGCTCCCGGGTGCTGCAGCCTGGCAGAGGATATGGGAACTGGTTATCTGTCAAGGACAAAGGTTGCGGCGCCAATTCGCAAGAGAAAGTGGTAGTTAGTTTCAGCCTTGGACGCTGTTCTAGAATTGCGACCTCCGAAAACTTTTTCAGGTATGTTTTAACTCAGCGTTTTCTGAATTCTCATCTGCTTTGTATAGGTTATGATATTAACGCTGCATAAAACAAATGTGGGCTTATGTAATGCCATGATTTGTTTGCGAAATATGTTCCACAGAGAGCGAAAATAAATTGAAGAAGAAAAATAGCGTGATGGTCTAAATATGGGCTATGACATGAGGTCTAATGTTGAGATCACATTTTCAACAAATATTTGGATGTTTTTCTTAATTTCGATTTTTCCCATTCCGCGTGATTTTCAAAACAACAGATTATTCATAAATATGAATTTTATAATGTTTTAGCGATAAATGACTGTTTTTTTAAAATTTTAATTGCTTTTTTTGTGATATTGCCACTAGTAGCCTATATTTAGACCACAATTTTCAAATACATCATTTTACCATTTTTTTGGAAATTGCTTTTTCTTTTAAAAAATGGAGACCTTACTATTTCATAGATATGCATTTTAAAGGCAGGCGCTTGATATATTTTTTTCCCTCCGAAAATGACGACATAAAAGGGGGGCCCATATTTAGACCTTTTCCTCTACACTTTCTTCACAATTAACGGTTAGTTTTGTATAACTAATTTATAGAAACCCTGTATTTCTGTGACTGACCACTTCTCTCTCTATCCCTTATTCTGTCGTTTTCTGCCCTTTCTCCTGACTCCTTGTGTTATTGCTTTGCTCCTCATTCTTGTACCCTCCCTTACTCTCCCCTGTCATCCGTCTCTTTGTTTCTGTCCATCTCTTTACTTTCTCCCTCTCTCTCTTCTGCTCCTATCTGTTTTTCATCCTTGCTCTCTCTCTCTCTCTCTCTCTCTCTCTCTCTCTCTCTCTCTCTCTCTCTCTGCTTCTCAGAAACATTCTCACGCACTCTCTTTCTTCATCAATCTCTCTTGCCATCTCATTTTGTCTCTCCTTTTCAACAGATGTGTATTATCTCCATATGGTCGTGTTTTGCGGAAACAAACACACACAGGCGCCTATTACTATCATGAATGTTAGTTTTTCTCGTGACTGGGCCCACAGTTTAAAGTGGGATCGAGTCTATGTTGAAAAAGAGCCTTGAATTAGACGATTTGGTTTAATTTTGACGTTTTTTACCATCTCATGAACAACATATCATACGAAGCGGTCGAGAACGTAGTATGAAAATATAGATTAAGGAAATTCAAAGTAAATTTTCATACTTAAAAAGAATGCTCCGATTAAATATGTATTTATTTCTATTTTTTATAGTAATTATTAATGTTTGCACATCACTGTTGACATGTTCCAAAAGTAACTAGTAACAGCATCCGTTACCTGAAATAAGTAACTAGTTACTTCAAAAATACAGCCTTCAGAACGGTGCAGATGACCAAAGCGCGTCTGTTGATTCTCAACTCTTCTCCCAAGCCAATGTTGCTGCATCTGTCTGGGGCAAGTTCTGTCTTTTCCTGCTCGATACGAGATAACGGAGAAGATGCCCCCCTCCCTCCCCCTTGAGATGCGCCTGGAGCTGACTTTTATTCCCCATATCCTCCGCCTTATGTCTCGCCGGGGAGGGAGAGCCCAGCATCACGTCCGATGTGTGCTTTGTCTGTTCTTTAATATCTCCGAGGGGCATTTTTTAAACCCTTCCCGTACGCGAAATCTTACGGGTCGGCAGCCGGCGAGAGACGTAAATGTGGTCATCATTCTCCTCGGATTTTCTCGTAAGAGCAACATCACGTGCTCATTTTGGACGGCGGGCTTAACGTTTGTAACGATAGAGAAATAGGTGATGAAACGATATATCAAATGTTTGGTTTCTTAAAAATAATGGCCTTTTGGGTCGTAACGAGTTGGAGTTGGTGCTATGGTGGCCTTTTCTCGTTCTCGGTCTCGTTTCGAGCTACAAATGACGGTCTCGTTCTCGTCTCAATACAGTAAAACCTCGTTGATCCGGACCCCGAGAAGCCGGACTTCACTTAACCCGGATAGACAAAAGGCAAATGGAGAAAAGAAGAAGAATCAGAATACAAGGTTTTAAATGTGGTTAGAAGTCAACAATCGCATTCGTCATATTGCTCCGAACGGGAATACGAACATCTAACGTCCATGGGAGAAGTTCCCAAAGAAAAGGCAGTCAACCAATGACGAAATTCTGTTTCCCGCAGACTTTCGGGAAGTCACATTGACACAGGAATACCCTCGGCATATTCTCGTAAAACTCTCACTGTAATACGTGGCCGTACAAACCTATACCATTTAAATACACCATAATGAACGTGTTTTGTTGCTATGAACTGAGTTTTAATGCACTTTCTACTGTTCTTTTAGGTTATTTCAGTTAATCCGGACTTTCGTTAAACCGGCCAACTTACCAACCTACCAGTAGTCCGAATTAACGAGGTTTTACTGTACTTTAGAGTGTAAGCCCAATCCCAGTTAGCCTATTTGTGCATAAGGAGGACTTGAAACAAAAACTCAGTCGTTTCAATACCTGAACTCATTGTCCGTCAGTTCTTGCTGCTGTCGATGGTATATTCTTCTCATTAGAAGACCAATCCCGCATCTTCACTCACTATTCAAAAGACTCCATCATCTTCATCCCTCTATTCATTGGAATATTAGTCTCTCATTATCATTTAACCGCCAGTAATAATGCAATAATCTTCACTCGGCCTTATTATCATTAGATACAATAGTTTTATCTTCGCTCTCAAGTCTTATGATGGAGTAGTATAAAATACAATAGGATGAGGACACACATAGCGTACAAATGAAGAGATCATATGATTAAACAGCCCGATTTGGCTACACTTAAAACTATGCCAAGATGCCCATATGCCCCAATTTCTCAAGTATGTTATGCTTTCAATCCCCAAGAATTCTGAATCCTAGTGTAGAAATGAAGAACCCTCAAGAGATAGATTTGCCCACACTTAAAATTATGTCAAGTACCCATATGATCTTATTGTTTACAGTGTGTTATTCTGTCAAAATCCCAAGAATCTTGAATTCTAGTGTACAAATGAAGAACCCCCCTCAGACAGATTTGCCCATGTGTGTAAAAGCTACATCTGCCAGATTGTTGTCCATAAGCTTGTCAAAAATATGGCCCTCTTGATATTGTTTTGCCTATACTTTAAACTAAGCCAAAAATGCTTATAAAAGCCACCCTCACCCACCCACACCCACTTATATTTACTTCCGGTCCGGTAATATGCAGAGGCCTTCTAGAATTGCTCTGTGACTCTCTCATTTCTTACATCATAAACATATGATTTTTCACCTATAAGAATAACACTACATATAGTGTCATCAGGGAGTCTATCGTGGAATTCACAGATAATTTTAATGTTTGTCCTGTCATTAACCACAACTTGTTTTCTTTTTGAAGCGTTGATGACAAACATGGGTCTCTGTGCTTTGAATTCATCTGGTGTGTAATACATGTCAGTATTGCCAGTAGTGACCCTTTTGTATGCTGTAAATGCTTCATATAATTTAAGAAAATCATCCTTGGACATGTCTAAATTATAATTTTCTCTAGGAAATACCTCATTTCTGCCATTTTTAAGATATATGTTCTTGATGTTGCAGCTATCAAACTTACTTGAATTTTTTTCCTGATTATTGTGTCTTCCAGTCTGAAACAATACCACCACAAAATCTGGCATGTCATATTGTATACTGGAGAATGAGTTTGTAGCATCAAATTCATAATAGCTACCAGTGGCAGGCTTCTGTACACATTGATATGTATAAAATTGTAAAGGTACCTGTGGATTTTTTATTATATCTGCTTTGTGTTTAAGAGCATAACTGGCTTCATATTCAACTACTGGAATTCTTAGCTCCATAGTCTGAATAAGGCACTTGCCTTCATCAGGTAGGGTATTAGGCAGAGCTTCCCCTGTAGAGTTTAATGAACTGTACCTCATCAAAGCATTATTATCATTGGCAGCTCTTCTAAATGTAATTCTTAAACCACCCTTCCACATAATATCTTTGTAATCTGAGAAGAATCCTGGCAACAGGCGCATAGGAAACAATACTGTGTGGCTTTTAGATATAATTTTATCACCAGCCTCAAATCCACCTATTTTGTAGTATGATGTTTCGGGTTTGGATAATTTTAGTGTGGCCAAAGCTGTAGAGGTAATGCCAGGGTAATCTACTCTGTTTATAACAACACCATGTTTTCTGATCTCAATTTCAGAGAAGAGATGTGGCACAAAATTGTCCACCAATCTTATATTTGAATTTGCCGGATAATCTGTACCATCGAGCTTTACAACATCAAATTTGATGTATAGATCTGCTCTGTGGGGGTGTATAAAGCCATCACCTACATCAAGATCAACCTCAATCTCTGTGTTGGGTTGATTTAAATTTGCAAAGGTCCTCCTGTTTGGGGGGAATGATTGTAGCTCATAACTCTCAATATTTTCCATTTTTTTGTATGTATTTTTATTTAAATATTAATCTCTATGATTGCAGTTGTTGTGGCTCCAGCAAAATCAACTAATTCTTCTTTTTCATTAGTGACCATCAACTCAATGTAATCTATTCTATTATGGCACACAGGAAAATATAATGTTGGTGATGGAGTGTAGATGATGGGCTCCATAAATTCAGAGTTAGGTTTGAATGTTGCAATGATCCCAGTTTGTTTGTGAGTGCCTATGCCATTTGATTTGGTGATCATACCCTCTGCCACATTACAGTGAATATTCAGATTCTCTATGGCTAAGAATTTATTTATATTAATAGCAGTGTGTTTGATGGCTGGTTCAAGTTTTGTGTTGTTCTCAAATCCTAACAGCTCTCCTATAGTACCCAGATCCACTGTCTCTGTAGCAGATACAATCTCTACTCTGTGAGTGACAGAATTTTGAGTTAATACTATACCTCTGGGTAACTGAGCATTTAGAGTAGATAGATTATATTGCCCTGGAGTGATGACAATTTTTTGATCCCCAGCTGCAATCTTGTTGTTGTGGTGAGTAATATTAGGGATCAAGTACATGCCATAAAATGCTCTGTGAGCTATTGTTTTGGGATACACTATATCATCATGTAATCTAAGTTTCAATATTGAATTTTGGCTGGTGAGATGGAATACCCCCATGATGTTTTAAATACCACAAGGCTTTTTGAAAATCTTCAATTGATGGTTTATTTATTTGAGACAGATATCTAAGAACAGATAAACACAGATGTCCACAATTAACATCTTTGAAATTTTGAACACGGGCATTATTGTAATAAAGATTAGCTGATTTTAGATATTTTACTAAATTTTCAGGTGGAATACCTCCAAATGAATCAAACACAAATGCCTCATCTTTTAAATATTTAAGATAACAGATCCAGTGAGTGCCCTGATTTTTGTACTTATCCAAATTAACTATGCCACACTCTTTGTTGAGTGGTTGTTCTGGTAAAGAATCAGACATGTACACACCTCTAAAATTTTTGATGCCCAGTGGCTTGATTAAAGCTTCAATATCTTGGTTTGTAAGCGGCTCTTGTTTTTTTTAAAACTTATTCATGGCTCTCTTAACACCTTTGCCTTGTTTCTCCATGGCCAGATTATGGCGCTTCAATTCATCTAATTCTGCCTTATTCTTCTTGGCATCTATTACTGTTTTTGCTATAGCAGCTGATCCCCCAGCCAAGCTCCCCACAGCCCCAAGTGCTGCTAAGATGGCCGGGATAGTAAATATGAAACCACCCACATGTGATTTTTTCCTGGATTGGTGTAATTTTTTTAATTGGGGGGTACTAAGTAATAATTTTATACCATGGCCCTTGGCAAGACAAGAATTTTTTTCTTGCGCTGCTTTTTGGTTAAAAGACTATCAATAGTTTTAAGAGATTTAAGACCTGCATAAGGTATCTGATACATAACACCCTTGGCCTTCATCCTAGGTTTATTATATACATATTCACAACCCCCACCCCAGTTTTTGTTTGGTGTTCATAGCTATGGTGGTCTCCAATGCTGCTATTCTTTCACTTAAAGAAGCATCTTTGCTTACAAATCTACCAAATGCAGCCTCTTCTAATTTCTTGTCTGCAACATGTCTCTTGTCAAGATCAGTATGTGTGTTGTATGATGCTATGTCATGGTCTCTACAAGCAGCATCTAGGGGATTAACACCAGGGTCCCCTCTGTTTAATCTATGATCTAGTTTTGTGCCTGGACCACAATACTGATAGCCTGGAATGTGTAGTTCAAATGGCAGCTTGTTTATGATGTCATTAACCAGACCCCGACCCTCAGAGATATTCCAAAATTTAGGTGGTAGAGTATTAATAATTTTTATAAGATATCCAATCCCCTTAGTGTCATTCACTATAAAATTAGACATTTTGGTGCTTATCATGTCCATAATTCCAACCTTTTCATTGTAAAAATTATGGTTGCCAGCATTTTCCTCCCCAGCTATCACCAGCAACCTATCTACAAGTTTCCTGACATCATCAACCCACACAAATTCTTTAGGCAGGGTGTTGTATTGTTTGATTCCACTACCAGTCTTGATCTGTGACCATATGGGCTTGATTAAGTTGTTGTATTTTGCTCCACTGCTAGACTTGACTCTTTTTTGGTGTAGGATCATTGTTCTGGTATAGAGCATCTGATTTTATTAATATTTCTTTGTAATGCTCATAATCTTGATCTGTATAGCTGCCAGGTCTCTTCCTAGTCATCAGTTCCCACAATCTAGGTGTGCCAAGATACTTAACAAAAGCACCTTTTTCTCCAAGATGAGATTCTGAATATACAATCAGATCATCTCCCATAAATGTTACTCTGAAATTGCCAATTCTATGTATGATGCTACCATCACGCTCTGTGTCAGCATATAAGCCAAAGACCTCATCTTTGTTGTCTTTAGGTGTGCTTAAATATTTTTGAGCAAGAAGACCCAATTCAATAGGATCCTGACTAGCCTCAATTCTTCGAGGAACAACAGGACTAGGTGTATGAATACTAGAAAGTGGGGTGATTGGATAATCTAATATGTTCCTAGCAGCTACAGGTACAAGCTCTGTGATCAAATTTTGATTTTGCTCTGTAACAGTTTTGATATTTTTACCTAATTCACTAATAGCATCAATAATAGGTTGTTCTGTTTGCTTGTGTAGTTCATAGATTCCTCGGTTCTCTGATTTCCATCCCTTAAATCTTTTTACAAGATAATCTCTTAATTTAAGATCATCAATTATTGGCCTTTTCATGTTTATTTATATATGTTTCAATGTCTAGAAAATTGTTAATTTTATTTCTGTATTTACCACTATTGGGTTTCCTTGTCATATCAATTGTGACAAACCCATAGCTGTCCTCATTCCAGCACCTACTGCAAAACTTGGAAAAATCATTGTAGCTCAAGTCCCCACCTACATATTCATCATGTATGTGTTTGAGGTTGGTATGATCTTGATGAAACACACATATAAAATTGCTGTTGTCTCGGATCAGCTGCTTCGGTATTTTAGAAAAAGTCTGTGCCAGCTAGAAGCAATCAATGTTTTTGTGTCGGCCCTGTGTAAAGAAATTTCTAACCTTGTTTTGATTATCCAGTATAATGTCATCAAACACAACAACAGAATTATCAAGACATTCATGGAGTGGCTTAACATCTGATTCAAAAGTGGCAATATCCAGTCCATCATATAGCTTCATCAGCTGCTGATATTTTAATTGTTCCAAGCTCTTAGAGAAGACATACAAGTGCCTGTTTTTCCAGTCTAACCAGTTGGGTGCCAATAAAAAATTATCAATCATTAGTGTAGTTTTACCACAAGCTGATGGCCCAACAATAAGACATCTAATATTATCAGGCAGCAGCATTCCATTTCTCTTATTCTGCTGTTCAGGCTCTGGCAGCCTCTTTATAACATCCCAGGTGTTCATAGTATCACTTTGTCTGCCTCGATCCAGCTGTGTTCTGGGAGTCCTAGCCATTTCACCAGTATCTTGTTGCCTTTTCTGCGGATGATTTTTTCTATGAGATATGTGTCAGGCTGCTTAGTTTTGCTGAGTTCTTCTTCATAAAACCTGCCTTTGAGAATTTTTCCTCGGTGATCTTTTATTATATATGTGTATCGGGTCCCAGGTTTAACTTGAACCACTGTAAATAATTCAGTGCTCCAGTTTCTGGTAAAGCCTCTTTTGAATAAGTGCTTATATTTGCTGATTCTTACTTGATCACCAACCTTGTATTTGGCTTTTCTTGTTGTTGGCTGGTATCTAGGATAATAAACAGTGCTGATCAATTTTTGTTCATCAGATGAAGTTACCTCAGAGGGTTTCATGTTGATTGTGGAATGGATCGACTTGTTATATTTATGTAGAAGTTCTGGAAGAATATTAAGCCATTTATAATTACCTTGAAGTGTAAATTGTTTATACACATGATTTTTTAGGGTGTTGTTGAATCTTTCTACAATTGAGGCCTTAAGATCACTGTAACTCGAGTAATGTTGTATTGACTGGCTTTTAATAAATTGTTGGAACACAGAATTATAGAATTCTTTGCCATTATCTGTTTGCAAATAGCGCGGTGATCTTCCACTCTGATTGATGATTGTCCTGAAGGCTTCTGTAACACATTTTCCAGTCTTGGATTTGAGTGGCACAGCCCAGGCAAATTTTGAAAATGTGTCTATGACAGTGAGTAGATACTTGTAGCCCTTGTTGATTTTGTCTAAGTTTTTCAGCTGTCCACTTGCCATCTCAACCAAGTCACACTGCCATAAATCATCTATGCCTTTTGTAACCACCGGCAGTCTCTTATAATTATGTCTGGCTTGTCTGTGTAATTCATCAACCATAATTTGTCTAGACAGTATGTAAACAAGAATATTGCAACTATAGGGTGTTCAGCAGCTGATACTAGAGGATTTTCTAAATACAGTTTGTCTCCTATTTGTATATTAAATTCCAGAGAGCCATCATCTTCAGCATAAGATGTTTCTAATGTATTGGGGTCTGTAAAATCCTCTAACTCTACACTGGTGATTTTTGCTTTGTTATCAGCATTTGTTATTGATAAGGTAGGGTAGTGGTGTGCCTGTGGCTGAAGCCAATATTTGATCTTGATTGGTCTAAGTGTGCCCCCAACAAAAAATTGGTAATAAAATTGTGCAGGGGACAGCATATATATTTTGCCACCTGGTGTAAATGGTGAATCATATTCTTTGTTGGGGATACTGTACAATTCAAGAATTACTGTATGTTTAGGATTCTCAATTATGCCAGTTATTTCTTTTTCTGCTGTAAGCAATCTACTTGTTACAGATTCAAGGTGCTCATTGATAGTCCTAACAACATCATCATGGCCTGGCTTGATCTTTATGTCCACAACAAGTTTCTTGTATTGTTGCACAATTTCTTGTAGCTGGGTGGCAAAAACAGACAAAGCATTTGCTTGATTGGATTCCATGGTCCCTAGCTGTTGCTTGATATTAGCTTCAATTTGCTGTAAATTTTCAACAACTGCCAATTTTGAATTTTGAGCAGTAAGATCATGGACTTGTCTTCTGATATCCTCAAACAGGGCATGCAGTTCATTAATATGTTGATTAGTTGGTAGAGTGGCCACTGTCTGAGTAAGTTGTTTGATCTCTGTCTGGATATTCTTGATATCTTCTTATTTCTGATATGCGATTCACAGCTCTCTTAATATTTTTAAGTTCCTGTGATGTAGGCAGATTTGACACAGTATTTTGCAAAGATTCAAGTGCCAATTTCACTTTATTTAATTCAGAAGCATCAGCCACACTTTGCATAGCATCTTGAAGCAGGGTTATGTCTGCCTGAGTGGGTGTTGATTGTTGTAAAATTTCAAGCTTTGTTTGGATATCATCAATCAAGTGATGAAAATGAGATAGCTCAGATTCAGTGTTGAGGTTTTCAAGTTTTGTGATCTGTTGCTGGACACTGACAAGTGTGTCTACAATACCAGGAAGGTGAGATTCTAGAGATTCTTGTACATTTGTCAGATCACTTTGCACTGCTGCTATTGTACCCTCAAGATGGGTTATGGTACTCTGAATTTTTCCAAAATCTTCATATGTTTCAAGTTGCAGCTTGATGTTGGCAACACTCCGAGTTATAGCACTCAAAGCATCAGAAGATGGCAAGTTGTTCATAAAATTTTCAAGTGTCTCAATTTTTTCTTTAACCTCGGCTATGGCATTGTTCAGAGGGTCCAGATTAGGTATCTGGAGTGATTGGGTATCTGGAGTGATTGAATCTGTTCTTTTAGAGTGGAAATCACTAGATCAAAATCTTCTTGTGATTTTATGCTTTTGACAATTGTTTGGAGCTGTGCCTGGACATTATTAATCTGCTCTTCCAATTGTTGTTTCAATTGCTCAGAGTTGTTAGCCTGAGTCTTAAATTTGGCTTGAAGAGCTGCTACAGCCTCCTCTAAACTTTGAAAATTATCTAATGTGGCCAAGTCAGTATATTTCTGAAGCAGCAATTTGAGTTCAGAATCAATTTTAAGAAGAGGGTCCATGCATTGTGATTGTAAATTTATAATTTCTAGTTGAAGACTGGCATTGAGTGTGGTTTGTAAAGCTTGTAAATCACTTCTGAATTTCTTGACTCTGACATCAAGCATCAGAATCTCATCACTGTGATATTCATGTCTTGTATGGCCAAATATATCATTAGGCATTTTGATTTAGTGGTTATTTATTATTGAATATCTAATTCTTAATTCTATAAAAAAAGGTATATGCTTGTCATAGGATCCTGGGACCTCAATATATAAGCAGTCACCAGCAGAAACAGTATAAACAGTGCCAGAAACCATGTTTGAGTGCTTAATTCTATAAATATTTCTCCCTATTGAAATCTTGGCATTACCCTCGGGGGTTGTAATAAATTGTAATTGCCCACCTACAGGTAATTGGTAATGATTTAAATTATTGTTAAATATGTACAATGTTTTACCTGTTTTATCATCAACATCTGTAAGTATGCTGTTCAGATGAATAATTAATAAACCACTTAGTTTAGATATTATATCAGAAGAGGGTGCTGGTGTGGGCAGGTCCATAATAGCCTGTTTTTTTAACCCAAATAAGTTCATAGGCATGTTTATTTATTTCAAATCATGCTTTGTAATTGGGCATTGTTTGCCACTTTTCAAATCACAATGACCCCATGGTAGAGTATGTATGCCTCATGATAAAATGCATCTCTTATCATCATGTGGGTCCAGAGCCAGTTTTCTTACAACATTTGTAGTCAACAAGTGATCCACACTCTGAATTCTGCATTCTGATGTTCTGATTGTGCTACATGATTTGAGACAATTTTTGTAATCTTTAAATTGGAGCTCTTTGTCTACAGTTACTCTGCCAATGCCCTTTGCTTTTTTTGGCAACAGCACCACTACATGTTTCAAAGCTATACATCTTGGCCCTTAACCCAGCAAATGGCACAATAACATCACCAAGTGTCTCATCTTTTAACTTGCCAGGCACCTTTTTGTTGTGGGGTTGAATATTTGTATGTTCAGTGGTATCAAAATATTTAAGGAATTTAGGCTGTCACATATCTTGATAAACATCTTCTGTTTGAATATCAAGAATAAAACTATCTGTCCATGTACATCAGTTTTACACAATCACCATAAAAGGTCTTCAACACATTATAATAGAGCTTTAACATGTGTAATTTGGCCAATTCCAATATCACAGCCCCTACATAAATAGGCTTATCAAACTTAATCTTTGTTTTTTTCATATTAAAAAGTGCCATATCCTCATCATAAATTCTTCTGTACTTGAAATTAGGCTTTGCAATCAATTTTTTGCTCCGGCTGGGGTCAGTAATTAATTTAACATTAGTATGTTTTCTGACATTTTCTATGGTTTTGCCATACACTGAATTTACCATCAATTTAAACAAAGTTTTATCAAATTGGCTCATTGCAGATGTTCGAAGCTCTGTGTTTGTATCAATATATGGCTTCAACCATCTTGAGTGCCTGAACCTCAAAACTTTGCCAACTTTGGTCACTTGAACACCATGATTCATTAGGAACTGGAGGTTTTTGTAATATATGACATAATCCTGTTTTGGCTCTAGAGTCATCATTAGCTTCTTCTGTTTAGAGCCAGGTGAGCACTCAACCTCAGGAATTGGGGGCAGATCGGAAAATTTGTTGTGTAAATCATCAGGAATTGTCAGATCAACCTCTAAGAAGAGACCATAGTCACTGTCATCAAAATCCTGAAGATCTTCAATATTGAAATCTTCAACCCACTCAAGCCCTGCATATGGCAATTTATCCATCATAGCATAACCATACAGGCTGTTGGCATCTACATACAGTATATAATGTAATGGCAGTGCTGGATCATAATCAGGAATATATTTGTTATTAGCTCGGGCATATCTCTGAGAGCATTGCACCATGCCCCCTCTTATACATTGCTCCATAAACAGATACATATCTTGATCTTGGATCAGGTCCAATTGCATTTTAGTGTTTAAAAACATTGCAGACCATGCTAGGCCTGGTGCACTGTAAAAATACATTGGATCCAGCTTATAATTTTCCATGGAAGATTTTCTAAATGCCTGAAGTATATCAGCTAAGAGAGTCACATCAAGTTTTAAATATGCCTTGTGATAATCACCAAATGTCTGGCATTTTAAATTGTTCCACATCAACTGAGCATGGTGATAATCATCATCAGTGATTCCAGATGCACTGATTTTGCTGTAGAACTCTTGTTGTGGTGGCAGAGAACACTCATCAAATTTAGAAAAACCTGTAACATAATCATATGGATATACACCCTTCCGCCTAATTAATTTCAGGTCCTGATTTGGAAACATAGCACATGTGATTTTGAATTGATCATCAGATAATTGATTGGCCAGTGTAGCCAGGCTAGCAGACAGAATTCTGTAGGAATCAAGAAATCTTAAGTGAATAGGAACACCATTAACTTTAATTATCTTGCTAATAGCAATATATTTCTCATTATTTTCTGCTAAAATATTTAAATTCTGCTTGTCAAACCCCTCGTACCTGATCAAATGATGAAAATCATAATTGGATGCACCATGGCAAAATATAGGGACAAATTTTGGTCTCTGGATCTTAATATTACAACTATTACACAGGGCCTGTTTATATCGACCATCTGTATGAGAATGGTGTTTCACCTTGATATTTGTATCTGAAAATTCAGAATCACATACCGGGCATTTTTCTGCATTGTTGAAATCTTCAATCTGATCCTTTGTTAAAGGCAACATGGGTTTTGATTTTAATAAGATATTAGATGCTATGTCATGGCACTCATTTTCTATTCTATGTGCAAATTTTTTGATGGCATCTGGTCCCATGTATAAATATTCTTCACTAACAACACCATCCTGTACAACAACATAATAAAAACTAGAAGGTTCATGTAGCTGGTATGATGTAATTGAAGATTCATCAGGATCTGGGCTGCAGAATGCAAGGGGTTTGAGGTTTGATTCAAAATCGCAGACTATATATGCTGGGTGTTCCAACAAGGCTTCAAATGTTTTGAATTTGGCATTTTCATTTGGGTTAGGCATCACCATATGAACAGGTTTATGGTTGCCACAGTATTTCAGATGCTCAAGTAACTTGTTTTTAGCAATTTCTGCATTCACTTCCCGAACCCCATTTATTATTTTTTGACCATCAAATACAGTCAAACATCTTCTGCACAACTTGAATATTGTATTGGATTTGCCTTGTTGTTTTCTGACTAAAGCTTCAAGACTGTGTATCAGAGTGTAATGATATGTGCCATCCCCTTCAATTAAGAGCAGATCAATCGGGACAGCAGAATCATCATCAAGTGTACTGATTCTGAGAGGTGCTATCAAGCAATTGCCACGGCCAGTAGAACAAATAAAAACATTAATAGATAATTGTTTACCATTGATATCCCTGGCCTTTTTTTTTCAAATTTATCAATATTCTGAACAGACATTGGATATTCTAAACCCTCCATAGCATCATCAAAATTGTGTTCATATTGTTTATAATAAGTTATTTTCTCAGGATGCCTTAAAACTGGATACAAAACAGCTAAAATACACCACAGAAAACATTTCTCATTATTATTTTTTATGTTAACCACGGCTTTTTTGTTTTTGATATTGGCAGGTAATGGCAGATATGTAGATCCTTGTAATGGGCTGAATTCAGAAATATTAATATATAACATGTGTGGAGATCCGCATAGGCTCCATCCTGATTCTTTTCCAGCAAATTCAGAATGTTTAATATTCAATTGCTCTATCAAACTGCTTATTATTTTGTCTAAATTTGCATTTGAATATAAAGGTACAGTTTCTGTTATGTGGGGCTGTGTAAATTTTGAGCCATTTGCTTTCTTATATTGTGTAAACAATTTGAGGGACAGCTTATAAGAGCCATTTTGTGCATTTAGAATTGCCTGCACATCAGGATTTATACTGTTCAAAAAATTCTTAATGTCACATCTTGGCTCTGATACAAACCGGTAATCCTTTAATTGGCCATTAAAACTGCAATGGATAGGTGGTGCATATCGTGGCTGCTTTGCTGCTCTAACATTAACAGGTGCTTCATGCTTCCTTTTCAGACCAGATGTAGATGGCTGTGAGGGCAATATTGATGACTGTACATAACAAGTACACTTATGCCTATTGTAATATGCTTTGCTTAATATTTTATGGCATCTTGGACATATTTTTGTAGGCTTTCTGCATTTCTTAGGGTCACAAATATGCCGGTGCCTAGCCCAATTAGAACTAGATATATTTTTATTGCATTGATTGCAATATTTCAAGTTTGGCATTTTTATTGTTTATTTATATAAAATTTCTTGGTCCAAAAAACAGAAGTATGGATAATATGCCAAAACAATTATAACAGCAATTAGTGGCTGAACTGGTGCTTTTATACCCAAACAACAGCAATAACTAGGCTTTGGTGATCCCCAATATAAAATAGTTTTGCTCTATTATGCTGTTGTACAACACACTTTACCAGGTTTCAAACCTCAGCTGTATATCAGCTAGCAGTGAATATTCTCAAAATCTCACGTGTGGGGATATTATTCTGCCACATGTATTTCAATCTTACACATTTTACCAGGGCTCAAACCCGGAGCCTCTTGATTACAAGGCATATAATACCAACACTTTGCCATCAGGGAGGCCCACACACTCTACCAGGTTTCAGACCCGGAGCCTCTTGATTACAAGGCAGCAAGACTAGAACTTCTCCATGGAGAGGCCTTAAACCCAGAAGCCTTTGATTACAAAGCATATAAGCCATGGGACTATGTCCACATTCTACTAAGTATCAGAACCCAGGAGTTATAAGCTATATATCAGCTAAATACAGTCAAAGCTGGACTTTGAACTGTGCAATGAATATTCTCAATGTCTCACTCGTGTATATATTATCAGAGCAAGGCAAAACCTGAATTGGACTCAGGCATACATGACAACATGCAAGAGGCTAATGTTCTTTTACTAAGAATTTCTCTCCTTTACACAGAAATATTAATTGAAGTTTTGTGCTCTTTCAGTGAATTACACAGAAATATCATTAATGCCCCCTTTCAGCTGTGTAGGTTATATCCCTTGCGTGCTAGCATATGAAAGCCTCCAAGCATGCATAATTTATTGCCTGGGGTAAGTAATTACTTAGATCAGCAATGCATCAATTTTACCGATCAAAACTATCTGACAGACTAATACATTGCTGAGCTAAGTAATTACTGCCCTGGGCATGAAACTGATCAAAGATTAGAAAAAACATGAAACTTCAATTTGCAGCCTGCCTTTGTCCAAGTAATCCTGTATTGAATTAGATCTGTAAGTTGTAGAGCAAAAGCTCTTATGAGCATTTTTGGCTTAGTTTTAAGTATAGGCAAAACAATATCAAGAGGGCCATATTTTTGACAAGCTTATGGACAACAATCTGGCAGATGTAGCTTTTACACACATGGGCAAATCTGTCTGAGGGGGGTTCTTCATTTGTACACTAGAATTCAAGATTCTTGGGATTTTGACAGAATAACACACTGTAAACAATAAGATCATATGGGTACTTGACATAATTTTAAGTGTGGGCAAATCTATCTCTTGAGGGTTCTTCATTTCTACACTAGGATTCAGAATTCTTGGGGATTGAAAGCATAGCATACTTGAGAAATTGGGGCATATGGGCATCTTGGCATAGTTTTAAGTGTAGCCAAATCGGGCTGTTTAATCATATGATCTCTTCATTTGTACGCTATGTGTGTCCTCATCCTATTGTATTTTATACTACTTGAGGGCCTCCCCGATGGCGCAGTGGTACCGTCGTCGCCTTGTAATCAAGGGGTCCCGGGTTTGATACCCGGCGGAGGCACATAGTAGTTCGGATCCCACTTTAAACTAGGTTCAGTCCCGATTAGCCTAACTTTGCATAAAGTTGACTTACAAACAAAAGAACTCGAACTCTTTCCACATTGTCGTGAGGGTATTAGCTTCATCTTCACATCAATGGCAATAGTCTCCAATTGTCCTCATCATTGGTTAAATAGTTCTTCACTTGTTCCTCATTTAGTTATGCTTATCTCTCGTCCTTATTCACAACCAATAGATAAGAGTATTCCTATTCATATTATATGGGTGTGAAACTTTGTTCCTTTACATTGAAAGAGGAACATAAATTGAGAGTATTTGAAAATAAGATCCTTAGGAAAATATTTGGACCTAAAAGGGATGAGGAGACAGGTGAGTGGAGAAGGTTACATAATTTGTATTCGTGTCCAGATATTATTAGAATAATGAAATCAAGAAGACTTAGGTGGACAGGCCATGTGGCACGAATGGGAGAGGAAAGAGGAGTTTACAGGATTCTTGTTTGGAAACCTGATGGTAAGAGACCTGTAGGAAGGCCAAGATGAAGATGGAGGGACAACGTTGAGATGGACCTAAGGGAAATCGTAGGGATGGAAAAGAGTATATAGAACTTGCTCAAGATAGGGAAAGATGGAAGGCCTGTGTTGCTGCAGCCATGTACCTTCGGGTTTAAGAAGGCTAGAGAGTTAGTTAGTTAGTTAGCTTCCTATTCATAAGATGAAACAACCCATCCTCCTTCCCTCTTTCTGATAAGATTCAAGTGCCTCACATTTACATACCCTCGTACACATTTGAAAGTTGCAGTGACGAACGAATGTGCAACAGTTGCTAACACTGACAATGAATAATAAAGTCATGAATGTAACATTAAGAATATACAAGGAAATTTAATTCCACGGCAACACGATTTGAACTCTAATATTGAATTATGATTTGCATTTGAGTGAGAAGAGAGCTCACTAGTTCGACACGAGAATGCATTATGTAACATGGGAGTGGTCACAAGGAATATTGAGTTTGCATATTTAGTCCTGCTCTTCATTCCCTCCCTCGATGAATTACGGGTTCGATTTCCATTGTTGCAGGCAACAATTCGGTTATTCCATTAGCGTTGCTTTAACATAACCCTTCTAGTGAAGTGTTACTTTTGTTTAGGAGTCCTCCTGACGGCGTAACGTGGCAGGTTGAATTTTAGTTGGTTTGCGATTTTGATGTAAAAGAGGGAGAGTATCAGGTGCGTTGCCACCGGGGGAATCGGGGAACGGGGGGGGGGGGGGTAGAGCCCATCGTGGAATGCTCTTTGTCCTCTTGCCCAAACAGCTACACTAGAAGTTTTTAGGATTGTCTATGGGAGAGGAAGGAATTATACGCACTCACAGAGGAATAAAGGAAGATATGTAATGGAACAGAAATAATGTGATAGGGACAATAAAGGGAAGATAGAGAGGCAGGGGGAGAGAAAAACAAAGAAGTAAATACAGTGTGTGAGAGAAACAAGAAAATGAAATGAAGCAGAGAAACATTTGAAGGAGGAAAAAGAGACAAGAAAGAAAAAAGAGAGAAACAAGAAAGGGAAACATAGAAACAAGAAGAGGAAATGAAGAAATTGGAGAAAGGAAAGAAACAAGAAAAGGATCAAAGAAAGAAACAAGAAATGGAGAGAGAAAAAAGGAGTGGAAAAAGGAAAGAGAAACAAGGAAAGGAAAGGACGAAAGGAGAGAGAAAGAAACAACGGGAGAATGAAATAGGGAAAGACAAATAAAGTGATGGAGTGAAACAGCAAAGGGAAACGAAAATGAGATAGTGAGAGAGAATTGGTCGGAGATAATTTGTCGCCAAAACTGACTCCAAAGAGAGAGACATTTGTGAGGCAAGAGACAGGGAGAGAGAGAGGAAACCACACACACACTTTGTTTTTCCCAGTCTTTATGTATCTTTCGGAGAAGGAAAATTCTTTATAAACCACTCCTTCCCCTGAATGTTCGTGTGTCAGAAAATTCCCATAGTGTGTCTGAGTTGGCTAGATCACATGGTGTGGTGCAGAGGCGAAGATATAGTACAAGCAATGCAAGCACTGCTTGCATAATTCGAATATCATTTAATGTACTTAATGTTCTAACCGTATTTAGTTTCCATCGCACTCGATTTCGCGAAAAAATGCGGCCGCAAACTCCCCCAGCAGCTCTGTAGCAAGCACCAGCCTCAATGCTTGCAGCCGTTCTGCGGGAAAATAAGGCCTCCGAAGGAGTCACATGGCGAAGCGTGAAATTTTGGTGGAACCCGTCCACAAAGCTTCTACAAAAAGCTGTGCTTTCCGAGCTTGCGTGATTCCCGAAAATAGCCGAGTTCAACCGAAAGCAGAAGGATTCATCTATGGGTACGTTGCCAGCAAAAAACTAGTAACGAATATTTGTCTTCATGAACACGTAAACAAGATCGCAAATATAATAATAATTGTTAGTCATAAAATAACTAAAAGAAGTTATTATCACTGTTCTAAATTCCATATATATCATATTATATTACAAATTATTTTAGATTTCGCGAAATATAAAACGCGTAAAAAAAGTTGACATTGGGAGTTGGGGCAGTGGAATTTCTGCACCCCCGTGAAGAGTTTTCTCAGGGAGGGAGGGAAGATTGGACGGACCTTGGTCCCGCACCCTGCTTCCTGGTCGGTCCAGCTCAAATTACGCCAGAAGTGATGACCACTACCAGTGTTTGCAACTGCCAAATTATTTACGCAGTAATTCAAGTGAGCTCTTTCACAAATTTTACAATCAATAAATTGACTGCTTTTGAATAAAACTTGGGGTGAAAATAAAGCTATCTGAGAAAGAACTATCTACTGATATTTGTACATGGCATAGAAGTAAATCGTATACATTCTGCATTTTATGAGCACAAGAATATGTTTTAATGATTGATTGATTGATTTGTTGTTTTAAGTCCACTTTATGCACAGTAAGGCTAATCGGGACTGGACCTACAGTTTAAAATGGGATCTGAAACACTTGTGCCTCCACCGGGTATCGAACCCAGAACCCCTTGATTACAAGGCGACGACACTACCACTGCGCCATCGGGGAGGCCCGAATATGTTTTAAGTTCTATTATTATGACGCAAGTGGTGTTCCCAGGGTCTTTTTACGGTCCACATTTTGTCATCTTTTCCTTCCTTTGACGTTTTTTCTTAGATATACTGGGCCAAAAGGGGGTTATGTCTACCATCCACCCCCCCCCCTTCACCCCGGGCACGCCATTGAATGACACTTTATTACTTAAATATTAATGTACATACTCGTTCTGCTGAAATGATTCTGATTCCTCCGCGTAATTTTTATCTCCAAACTGATATATCTTTCCTTTGTGACGGATAAAATTAAGGAAATAGGTTGGTATCACTTTCTGTTGTTTCAGAGATTTTCAATTTGATCTTGTGTGGATGCTTGTATTTGCAGTTGTGGAAAGCGCGTGGGATAGTGTGAGTGTTTGTTGCTTCGTGTTTTGTGCTGTGAATTTATCGGAATGAACGCGTATTTAGGAACGGTTGATGTGAAGTGCGGGTGTATTATTGAGCAATTGAAAATTGCTTCGTTTAGCTCGAGAGAGATAAGTGTTAAAATGAAAATCGTGGAAGGGGGTCGACCAACACCAAGAGTTTGAAATTTATTGTGGTGAGTACATCGTCTATGCATGTGTTTCTTTGCTTTGAAATGAATTTTTTATTGTTTGTGTTTAACTTTTTATTTAGTGTTTAAGTTACTCCAATGCGGTTTTAGGGTGCCCAAAAATACTAAATTACATCATGCAGCGTAAAATAAACAAATGATTCCCATTTTTTTTTTATCTAAATCGGTTTGGTCACCGTTTGACCATATTAAATAATAATGAACAAATAAAGGTACTAATAAGTAAGTAAGAAATTCCGTCTCCCTTTAGTCGTATGCGGAAAGTTCGCATATGCAAAACGTTTAATATCATATGAATAACGTTACCTGGATTTTTTTAAAAAAGTAAATGTGACGTTTGCGGATCATATGGTTTATTTTTAGTACAGTCACTTTATTACGATATTTTGACAAATCCAGCGACTGGGTAAATGAGGCTATAAACCTTGAATCTTTCCCCTCGGCATGTCGTTGTACTACATGTTTTGTTGTACTGAAACATTGCTTGCCTCCTTCGTAAGACTACGCTTCGCTACTGGTGTGGTGGTAAGGCTGCATTTTTTCGGTCCTATTCTCGTTGGTTTTCTGGGAGCAAATACTTCCAGTTTTGCTCTGGAAAAAAAATCCGGTTCCAGCGGGGAAGCCCACTCGCTGGACGTGCCGTTATGAGGGAGTGACCTTGAGCCGGCAGCGTCTTTCCTTCGCCGCTCTTGTCCATTCACCTAGTGGAACAGTGTTGCCAAATTAAAGTACCAGACTTAACCTAAATTGCTTCTTAAATTTTTTTCCTTGAAGGTACACCAACATATACTTTTTTAAGAACTGTTTCGGCCAGAGGCGGTACTAGGCTTTGGAAGTAGGAGCTTGGAGTTTAAAAGAGCGATGTCTGTTTCGTGTTAAAATGAAGAGAGAGAGAGAGAGAGAGAGAGAGAGAGAGAGAGAAGGACTGCACACGTATATAATACTCTCATACGCAACAGTTCACAGCACAGCTAGCTTTTATTTATTTGTTTTTTTCTGTATAAACCAATGTATATGTGTACCTTTATCTACCTCTGTTGAGGGCAGTAAATAAATAAATAAAGGTGACAAAATATATGATCGATTGGTAATAATAATAATACTACTGTGAACTTTTTCTATTTATTCAACATAATTTGGGATTCTAAATTATATTTCTGTCGAGTTCAGGAAAGAAGTACCTTATGACGAATACCATATTTTCCTCCCATCGTTCGTAGAAAACATTTCAATGTCAGGACTTGTCTAACCTATTATATACTAATATAACAAAAATAATTAAAAATGTAGAATGTGGAACGGAGGCAATAGCATACAAGAAAGAAAAATGAATAATATTTTTTTTACCAATTTATGTTTGAGCCCATACAGCACAAATCTCCAAGGGATATCCATGGGATATCCACAATATTCAGATCAAATCCATGGATATCCAATTCTGGATATCCATTGGACGTCTGTGGGATATCCAGAACTTGATATCTGAAACTCGACCAATTCTAGATATACAGGGTGTCATTTTAATGGCGCCCACGGACCACAGATTCGTATAGAGGACATCAAAACACACAACATTTCTCAGTAACATTTTTCTCGTTGATGCGTCGATTCGACGCTACAGCCGTTCAAAAAAGACCGTTTTGCCGCCTGGATGCTGGCAACCCAACACAACATTTGATCGTATCTGTGACGTCATTTCCTACGGTGAAACAGCACACGGCAGGGTTGCAAGGAACACGCAAATTTTGTGAAAAATTACAAACTACCAACCACATTATTAGCTGTAAAACAAAGCGAGAAACGCGTCCAGTAGACCGAACATCATAGCCTACCAGCCAGAAGATCAGCAGTCATCTCAGGGGAAGGGGGAAGTGAACCAACGATATGAGAAATGGTACAAAACGTATTGAAAATGAAGTGTCAGTATCGGGTTTTGTCTCAGCCTACATGTCAAATATCAACAACAATAAATGTTATTGGACTTACAGCTTACATGTGGCTGTTTACGCCCAACTACATGTCAAATATTTGCAAAGTCGTTGAAAGGTTAATATCTACAGGTTTGTGTCCAGATGCCATGTGGTACTTTTGTACTGATAAGGGAAGTATCCGAGGTTCACGTTGTTACATTACGGCTAAAACAAGTACAACCACATTAACAATTTTATGATGAATCAGTAACGAATGTCCTGTTCACAGCTGCAACTATTACATGTGTATCCGGTGCATGGATAAACACAGTCGTCGGAGAGCTTGTATTAGTACTACATATATCCCTGTATTTTCAACGATTTTTGCCACTTGCCTCATAATGCCCTGAATATACATTATATTAGCCTAAGTGTTGCTTAAATTTGGAATTTTGAGTTCGTTCATTTCTATTTTGTCATCTGTTCAGTTTCATTGTGTCACAGGCAACTAGTATCAGAAGGACGAAGTGGATAGACTAAATTGTAGATGCCAATTTGGTAACTAGATTTGCAAATATTTGACATGTAAACTGAGGCAAAATTCGATATGACCACTTCCACTTGAGTTCTATTTTATTTCTACCATTTTTCGTATCGTTTGTTTACTTCCTGTTAGGTTACAGAACGTGTTTTCTCGTTTTGTTTTACGTTACATAATGTGGCTGATTGTAGCTATATCATTTTTCACAGAATATGTGTGTTTCTGGCAACCCTGGAACGCATCGCTTCACGACGGGATTTGACGTCACAAATGCAATCAAATGTTGTGTGTGGTTGCCAGCATTCAGGCGGCAAAATGGACTTTTTTGGGCGACTGTAGCGCCGAAACTACGCACCAACGAGAAAAATGTTACTGAGAAAAGTTGTTTGTTTTGATGTCTTCTGTACGTTTCCGTGGTCCGTGGGCGCCATTAAAATGACACCCTGTATAATGCATAGCCCAAACATGTATAGAACTGGCTGTCAGAAACATTGTCCAATTCCAAATATCCAATACGTCTCCAGATCTTGTCCAAAACGGAATAACCAAAACACATCCAATTCTGGATATCCAAAACATATCTAGAGATATCCAAAACATATCTAGAGTTTGTCCAAAACACATCCAATTCTGGATATCCAAAACGTATCTATATCTTGTCCAAAACGGGATATCCCTAGACCTGAATATTCAAGAGATTTCCAATGGATGTATTTTGGACATTTGTGTGCTGTATGGGAGGGAAGCCAATACTTAAACAAGAAAGTACATAGTTTGTAACTGTTTCTAAAGAAAGTATTTTTCAATGGTTGCCGACTCGTTTTCAATACCTCTAAGTTATGGGGGGGGGACATATTTACATTACATAAATTTGTTCCATGTACACAATACATTTTCAGGATTTTTTTGGGGCGTACCCCCCCCCTCACCCCGTCCCCCTGTTGTCCCTGGTTGTTAAATACCAGTCACTTTAGTATGCAGAAGCGAAGCTGGAATTTTTCTACTTTCTTTCGTAATTTATTAGTAATAAATTATTGCTGTCGCTACTTTTGAGCAGAGGTGGTCATTTTCGTTCAACTTCCCTCGCCCTCAGAAGTCTTCTGAGGGTGAGGTCTACCCTCATGAGGGTCCCCCTCCGGAGACTGATCGCCTCTCTGCTTTTGGGAAGAGGAACGCAAAGGAGCCAGATTTGGTTAAAACAGAACCGAGTTAGCAATACTGCACGGGAACGTCAGGTGAGACAACATCATGCATGCAGGGCTACCAACCCGCGCGATGACTTGGCAACTTGAGCGCGAAAGTGAAAACGGAACTCTGTCCAAGATATGGATGTTTGTGTTCTTCACTAGGAAAATTATGTAAAAGTAAGATATTAGAAAAACAAGTCAAAACACAATGGTAATACATCGAACGAAAAGTCAGTACAGTAACCGACTTCTTATACACACACACACAAAATCTATCTGTAGAGCGCCTGACTTCCTCGCGTGAGGCCCTGATTCGATTCCTGATTTGGCTGTTTTCAGGTGGGAACGTTTTCCAGCGTTGTCCCTACGTGTATACTGCGTCGGGAATATGTGGAGCCAGCGACCGAAAGCAAGCTCTTATGCGCAACTATTGACTCGAGAGGCACCAATGAACTCGTGGGAGGGGAAGTGGGTGCATGGAGAGATGGACACGGCTGCAGCTACCAGCTGTTTGCAGCAGTGCGTACTGCTTCACTTTCTCCCCTTCTCTGCCGCTATGCGTGGCGTTACTCTGCAGACTTCTCGGACGAAATATAGCAACTCTGAGGTTCTAAAAAAAATGGGTAACTGGAAGCGTGGTGCTGATCACACGAACTCCACAAATGGCGAGATTGGGAACGCATGAGGACTCACATCCTGCATCTTCACCGTATGTTGCAATGTGCAAGGAATGTTAAACTTTGCTTTGAAGAATTGCACACGACAGTTAGCATTCGAACACGGAACTGGCAGAATTGCTTTCCGGCCAGAGAGCTGCTTAATCTTGGCGAAAGATGTCCCTGGGTTTTTCTTTCAAATGTCTCCGCAGGGGAAAAAAATATTGATTTCCAAGTAAGGCATGCGTCATATGATAATGTGCGAGACGGTCTTCTTCCCCGGCAGATGTCGCTACCGGTCCTTGCGTGACTTGCTCAAGGGTGGAGCACGTGATCTTTGGAGTTAATGGTGTTAGAAGTGGCTTGATCGTCGCACGGCAGTTCCAGCAACTGAAGCGTTCACGCCTCGTAAACTTCTGTCGGTCAAGGGTGGTGTGTGCGAGCTAGTAAGCATATCCGCCGAAGAAAATATATGAACCAGTTCACACGGTATTGTCGCATTCCCGGTTCAGAATGCTTCATTTTCCTTTCTACGGTGCACTGTTGCCAGGTTTACTATTGTGATTCACTGTTCTGATAGCAGTCAGTATCTCTACGTATCCCATTTTTATTGCCCGTGATTTTACAAGTACCTCTTGTAAACCGCACAAGTTAAGTTCAGGCAGATGGTGGATCGTGGATCGTGGATAAGTAAAAGTGATTCAGTAGTTCAGAAGTTAAAAAGTGCAGAAAAAAATGACTAACGAATAAATGACACAAACCTTACGGAGCTTTCAGACCGAAGCGACGCGCGAGCAACACACACAAAGCTTGAGATCACAGACCTCCAGGTACACCCAACGGCGAGAGAAACAGCAGGCCAATTGTCCATCACCATTTTCATTCGGTCTGTATTACACAATGTGATGACAATGAATTGAAGTAAAGACGTCAATAAGCAGAGGGCAATGCCTGTTTCGCACCAGTATAATTTAATTCCTTAAAACAACACAGGATGTAGAAAAAATTGTAATGAAAATTGCGGTGGACAACTTGCCTACCATTATATTTGCCGTTGACTGTACCAGACCAGAAACGTGAGCCTTTTAACAAGGGTCAACTTGAAGCCAAAGACGTCGAATCCGGGGGATACCATGGTTGCGAGCATACCTTCATTTTCCCACTTGCAAGAACTATTTTGAAGATTGCACCACACAAGCTTGCAATTTTATATACGTCTACATATTACACTCCACAAGGAGTAGCAAATAATTGTTCACAAAAATGAAAACTTAACAAGCTCTAATGCTCTTCTCCGCCATATTTCTACCCCCAGGGCTTTGCGCAAGCGAAGATGATGCGGCTTCAAACAAAAGCGCATCGTTTCCAGCCTGTAATTAGATGTCAGTGCTTCAGATAGACTCTTTACTCGGCCTCCTCCATGCCTCGATTTTGGGCGGATGTATGTGTTTGTGTTGTCCAATTAGCTTTAGAAAATTCATAACGCGAAAGACCTATTACACCAAACTGTGAATAGGAGGAAGATTTTTGTGATTGTTTTTTGTGTATCTATGTGCGAAGGACCTATTTATACTAGTACAAAGAAGGAGTGTTTCGTTTACCGTGGGATGTTATCGGATTTTGTCATGCATTCCTTCCGTCCACGTGTACTCATACGCCATATGTAATTCAGTAACTTTGGCTAAAAATCAACATAAGGTTGATAGAGCCAAGAGAACGAGAAGAAGAAGAAGACTCTTTACTCTCGAATGTCTTATGATAAAAATATCGGCAACATAGCAATCCTCCCGTCTTCCCAATTGCAGTGCATCCAGAACGCCAAACCGTTGAATACAAATGATGTTCGCTCAACAGTTCAGTTAGCTGTGGTTACGTGCTTCACAGCTCAAGCACGCCATCTTTAGTAGACTGACTAGCCAA
This sequence comes from Lepisma saccharinum, assembly GCF_977018435.1. NCBI lineage: Eukaryota > Metazoa > Arthropoda > Insecta > Zygentoma > Lepismatidae > Lepisma > Lepisma saccharinum. Next base: position 3,928,391 of record NC_139235.1, read on the forward strand.
TGTGTTGCTAATTTGGACATACCAATAAAAAAGTTACAATAAGCAATGGTATTTTTTGGTGTAAATAACCTATGCAGTATTAATTAGTTTTATTTTTTTATCAGCGGTGTTTGATATTCAATCTTTTGATCGTGTACGTAATTTTAAGAATGATAAGTTGATTCTGAACAAATTCAGTTTAAAATATGATCCTTCTGAAATTTGAAATAATACATTTGACAACATTGCACGTTTATGGAACTGAGATTATGTTTTGAAAACATCTTGCGGTGAAATGAACATAACAGTTGTACTAAATCCTGTGAAATGTGAGTGCATACAATTTGCTCGATATGATGACATTGTTTTCCTGGAAATTTGTGTAGGCAGAAAAGTGTGAATCGTGCCAAGGTTTCGCTGACTAATGAAGTCCACAAAAACCCGTGCTGCTCTGAAGGAATCGAAGGTCCTTATGTCTACAGAATTTTGAGGACCATGAAAGAAGCTGCGTCAGGGGTTTTGATAACAATAGATATTTTCGATAGAAGAGAGGGTGTTCTTTCTTATTCCACTTTCGTACTCATAACTTACCGAGGTCAGAAAGGTAGGTATTCTTTTGAAGTAATTGTGATAAAGCTGTAACGTATTGTAGGATTGTCAAGTTTCTTTCACTTTCATTCAACATAATATCGAGTAACCAGTTCTACATACTGTACGTGGTTTGTTACAAGATACACTGGTTTAACATGGTTGCATCAAATACGGTCGGGACATTTTTGCCCTTCCCGATGTCTTAGTGTCAACGCCGTAGCCATTTAATCAAAGGACCCCGGTTTCTATACCCGGTGGAGGCATGTAGATGTAGTAGTTTGGAT